>NW_026089623.1:16451453-16542228 GCF_024586455.1 Bactrocera neohumeralis | reverse complement strand
TTCTCGTCTTGAGTTTTCATATTGCTGTGGGTCTATTGAAACGCGACTTAAAAAAAAAGGTTCTATTGGTCTTTTTCTGGTAGTAGAATGTATTGAGTAATTATATTCGTAGGTGCAACGATCTAAAAGTTCTTGAAATGAGCGGTGGGTGTTCGGTTTGAAGACAACGCATAATTTCAGAAAGTGTGGAGTGAAATCTTTCGACTTGTCCATTGACTTTGCTAGCGTAGGGGGGTGTTTGAAAATGTTAATACCAATTTGGTCTTCGACCATAAATTGTATTGAGGCTGAGTTTAAAGATTTTTCATTATCTATAACTATGGTTTTCGGTACACCGAAGGAAAAAAGTATTTCTCTGTATTGTATGTTTTGGGTTCTCTGATATCCTCTATTGCTTTCGATTCTATTAATCTAACTTGGGCGTATTTCGAAAATTGTCTGCTGCGGTAAGTACAAGATTTTTCTCTGTACTGTATATATCAATGTGAACCATTTCTCCAGGATATTGTGGAATAGGAGTTTCAAGTAAATGTGGTTTATTAGGATGACGATCGTACTTGTTTTCTTTACATATTTTGCATTGTTTAATTATTGCTTCTATTTTTGCTTTCATTTTTGAAAAATAATATTTTTGTATGAGTTGTTTTGAATTTTCGTCTCGGTTTCTATGTGCGCGTTTGTGTTCTTTTAATACTGTTTCGTTTTGAATGTCCTCGTTCGTAATTTCATCAACTTTCATCTGAGTATATCGAATTTTATAATTGGAAAAATGGATTGCGTATATTTGTTGAATAATTCCCATTATTTCTTCGGAAGTAAATATGTCATTTATCACCGAAGGGTTTAAGTAACGTTTAAAAAGTTAAATTAGGTTTTCTGAGGAAAATGTTTGTTTAATTATTACATGTCTATGGTATGTAGGGAATGGTATTTTAAATAGGTAACTATCTTCGTCTCCTAAAGGATCCAAAGTTGGTTTTTGAAAACATTTATGGGTACTTCTACGGCTGGAATTAGATTGTGAGTTGAGCTGTCATCTGAATATGTGGCTACTCATAAAGAATTTATTTCGAATGGTCTTGAAAGTGTATCTACTACTATGTTGGCTTTACCAGGTTTACATCTTAATTCGTAATTATATTCTTCGAGTATGGCTTTCTTCTTCTTCTTAATTGGCGTAGACACCGCTTAAGCGATTATAGCCGAGTTAACAACAGCGCGCCAGTCGTTTCTTCTTTTCGCTTCGTGGCGCCAATTGGATATTCCAAGCGAAGCCAGGTCCTTCTCCACTTGGTCCTTCCAACGGAGTGGAGGTCTTCCTCTTCCTCTGCTTCCCCTGGCGGGTACTGCGTCGAATACTTTCAGAGCTGAAGTGTTTTCGTCCATCCTGACAACATGACCTAGCCAGCGTAGCCGCTGTCTTTTAATTCGCTGAACTATGTCGATGTCGTCGTATATTTCGTACAGCTCATCGTTCCATCGAATGCGGTATTCGCCGTGCCTACCGCGCAAAAGACCATAAATCTTTCGCAGAACTTTTCTCTCGAAAACTCGCAACGTCGACTCATCCGTTGTTGACATCGTCCAAGACTCTGCACCATATAGCAGGACGGGAATTATGAGTGACTTATAGAGTTCGGTTTTAGTTTGTCGAGAGAGGACTTTGCTTCTCAATTGCCTACTCAGTCCAAAGTAGCACCTGTTGGCAACAGTTATCCTGCGTCGGATTTCTAGTCTGACATTGTTGATGGTGTTTACGCTGGTTCCAAGATAGACTAAATTATCTACAACTTGAAAGTTATGACTGTCAACAGTGACGTGAGTGCCAAGTCGCGAGCGCGACGACTGTTTGTTTGATGACAGGAGATATTTCGTTTTGCCGCCAGCAGCTGTACACTCTTATAGAAGATGGTATCTTCTCTATTTAGTTCTGCGGCTCGAACTATTTTCTCCAGAAGCAGGTTGAAAAAGTCGCACGATAAGGAATCGCCTTGTCTGAAGTTATGATATATAGTCTGAAAAAAGCAGAACTAACGGCGCGGGTGATGAGGCCAATGATATCAATATCATCGGCAGCAGATTAAAAAAGTCGCACGATAGGGAGTCGCCTTGTCTGAAACTTCGTTTGGTATCGAACGGCTCGGAGAGGTCCTTCCCGATTCTGACGGAGCTTTTGGTGTTTCTCAACGTCAGCTTACACAGCCGTATTAGTTTTGCGGGGATACCAAATTCAGACATCGCGGCATAAAGGCAGCTCTTTTTCGTGCTGTCGAAAGCAGCTTTGAAATCGACGAAGAGGTGGTGTGTGTCGATTCTCCTTTCACGGGTCTTTTCCAAGATTTGGCGCATGGTGAATATCTGGTCGGTTGTTGATTTTCTAGGTCTGAAGCCACACTGATAAGGTCCAATCAGCTTGTTGACGGTGGGCTTTAATCTTTCACACAATACGCTCGATGAAACCTTATATGCGATGTTGAGGAGGCTAATCCCACGGTAGTTGGCGCAGATTGTGGGGTCTCCTGTTTTATGGATTGGGCATAGCACACTTAAATTCCTATCGTTGGGCATGCTTTAGTCCGACCATATTTTACAAAGAAGCTGATACATGCTCCTTATCAGTTCTTCGCCGCCGATAGCTCGGACGGCAATTCGTCGGCCCCTGCCGCTTTGTTGTTCTTCAGGCGGGCAATTGCTATTCGAACTTCTTCATGGTCGGGTAATGGAACTTCTGCTCCATCGTCATCGATTGGGGAATCGGGTTCTCTTTCTCCTGGTGTTGTGCGTTCACTGCCATTTAGCGGGCTGGAGAAGTGTTCCCTTCATAATTTAACTATGCTCTGGGCATCAGTGACTAGATCACCTTTGGGGGTTCTAGAAGAGTATGCTCCGATCTTGAAACCTCCGTAAGCCGCCGCATTTTTTCGTAGAATTTTCTTCGTACTCACGCATTTCGGCCTCTTTCTTCTTCTGTCTGCAAATGCGTCTCGCTTCCCTCTTCAACTCTCGGTATCTATCCCATCCCGCACGTGTTGTGGTCGATCGTAACGTTGCGAGGTAGGCAGCCTGTTTTGTCTCCGCTGCGACGTGGCACTCCTCGTCGTACCAGTTGTTCTTTTGCACTTTCCGAAAACAAATGGTTTCGGATGCAGCTGTACGTAAGGAGTTTGAAATGCCGTCCCACAGTTCCCTTATACCGAGTTGTTGATGAGTGCTCATAGAGAGCAGGAGTGCAAGCCGAGTAGAAAATCGTTTGGCAGTCTGTTGTGATTGCAGCTTTTCGACGTCGAACCTTCCTTGTGTTTGTTGACGTGCGTTTTTTGCTGCACAGAGGCGGGTGCGAATCTTGGCTGCAACAAGGTAGTGGTCCGAGTCGGTGATAGGACCTCGGAGCGCACGCACATCTAAAACACTGGAGACGTATCTTCCATCTATCACAACATGATCGATCTGGTTGGTAGTTTTTCGATCCGGAGACAGCCAGGTAGCTTGATGTATCTTCTTATGCTGGAATCTAGTACTACAGATAACCATATTTCGGGCCCCGGCGAAGTCGATCAGCCTCAACCCTTTTGGGGATGTTTCCTCGTGGAGGCTGAATTTACCGACCGTAGTGCCAAAGATACCTTATTTGCCCATCCTGGCGTTAAAGTCGCCAAGCACGATTTTGACATCGTGGCGGGGGCAGCCCTCATAAGTGCGCTCCAAGCACTCATAAAAGGCATCTTTGGTCACATCGTCCTTCTCTTCCGTCGGGGCGTGGGCGCAAATCAGCGATATGTTGAAGCACCTCGCTTTGATGCGGATTGTGGTCAAACGTTCATTCACCGGAGTGAATGATAGTACTCGGCGACGGAGTCTATCTCCCACCACGAATCCTACTGTAGTAGGATTTACTACACTGTAGTAAATGTCACAAGGACCTACTCGTCTCTGTCCTTGTCCCATCCATCGCATTTCTTGGACGGCGGTGATGTCAGCCTTTATTTTAACGAGGACATCAACCAGCTGGGCAGCGGCACCTTACCAATTAAGGGACCGGACATTCCAGGTGCATGCCCTCAATTCGTAGTCCTTATTTCGTTTGCCATGGTCGTCATCAAAAGGGGGATCTCTCATCCGAGGCTGGTTATAGCTATTCACTGGGGGTGTTTTTTACGTGGCGGGTCCCAAACCCAGCGCACAACCCTATGTAGGGAATGTTTCGCCTTCTCACTTTGGCTTGCCTTTAAGCGGATGCTCTTAGGCTACCCAGAGGATACTTGGTCAAAGACCGGAAGTAGTGAGCTGCTTGAGCCACCTGTAAAAGAATCGTTTCTGGCCACTCCCAAGTGAATGGCGATCAGAGAACTTTCCTCACTTGCGTGAACTTCTACACATGACTCCATCGTCTTAATTTAGAATTTCCACCGTTTTACTTTAGAATTATTGTTTTTATTGCTTAAGGCGTATGTGAGAGGTTGATGGTCTGTATGGATTACAACTTTTGCCGTTCCATAGAGATAATTTCTAAAAGTATTTAATGCCCAAATAATAGTAAGCATTTCTTTTTCATTGACTGCATAATTTTCTTCGATTTTACTTAATGTCCTAGATATAAAGGTTATGGGTTTTCCATTCTGTTCTAAGACAGCGCCTATGGCATATTTGGAAGCATCTGTTGTTAAATCGAAATCTTTTTTATAATCAGGATATTGTAAAATGACGTCTTTCGATGTCAATTTGGATTTTATTTTATTATATGCTGCTTTAGCGTCATTGTTTAATTGGATTTGGATTTTTTTGTAAACATTTCTTGACATTCTACCTTCTTCACCACGAAGTAGAGTTGTGAGGGGTTTAGCTAATTTTGCATAATCTTTTATGAAACGTCTATAGTATCCTGAAAGTCCTAGAAATGATCTAAGGTCTTTAAGTGTTTTGGGGTATGGAAAATCTACAATACTTTTTACTTTAGATGGGTTTGTGGAAATACCAGCAGAAGAAACTATGAATCCTAAAAATTCTACTTGGTTTTTATAGAATTCGCATTTGTCTGCTTGTACTTTCATATTAGCTTTACGGAGTGTATCAAAAATATTGTCAATATGCTCTGAATGAGATTTTTCATCTTTTCTAAATATTTTTATGTCGTCTATATAGACATAACATATTTTTCCTATATATTGTCTCAGAATATCGTCTAATGTACGTTGAAATATGGATGGGGCGTTCTTCAGTCCAAAAGGTAATCTTGTGAACTCATACTTTCCATTGTTCACTGAAAAGGCTGTTTTCTCCACGTCAGATTCCTTAAGAGGAATTTGATGGAAACCGCTTTTTAAGTCGATTTCTGAAAATATTAGTTTTTCTCCTAATTGTGATAGTACTTCATTTATCTCTGGTATTGGATATCTGTCAGCAGTTGTAACTGTGTTTAGTTTTCTGCAATCAATAACTAATCTGAATTTTTTTTCGCCTGATGCATCGTCTTTTTTGGTTACAACCCATATTGGTGAATTGTATGGTGATCTTGATTTTCTGATAATACCGTCCTCTAATAGTTTATTTATTTGTTTTTTTACTTCTTGTTTTAAACTGGCAGGATATGGGTATGATTTTGAGTAGATAGGTGTATCTGAATTTGTTCTAATTTCCGATACTACTTTTGTTGTGTACGATAGGTTTTCATTAGGTTCTGAAAATAAGTTTCGGTGTTTTTGTACAAAAATTTTAATTTGCATTCTTAAATATTAAAAAGATTTAGAAAAGTGTGATGGGGAATGTGTATTTTTCCACCGATTGAATTTGCGTAAAAAAGGTTATTGTTTTCTTTGGGATTTGGTACTAAATTTGATTGAATATAGTTTTTATTGGAACCTGTATCGACTAGGATTTTTAAAATTTCTCCACTCTTCGTTTTGCAGTTGAAATAAAGTAACGAAGAGCTGTTTATTCTAAAAAATTTACATCTGACAGGTCTAGTGATTGTTCGTTTTCGTCGGTTTGTGTTGTACCGGAAAAGTCATAGTCGTTGTTTTGGTAGTCATTGTTGTATTGATAATTTTGTTCGCTGTAAGGTTCAAAGTTTGAGTTTACATGAAAGTTCCTTTGAACTTTTGGTTGCAGATCATTTTTGATTGAAAGGTTTGATGGTCGTTTGACAGTGAATTTGGGATTTGGTCTATTGGCGTAATTGATAGCATTTGTTCTTAAGCTAACGTCTACGTCCATTGGTTGAGGTGGTTTTGCTGGTCTTGGAGGGGGATTATTTGGTGGTTGATTAAATGGGTTTTGATTATGAAAACCATGTTGTTGGTTTACTGGATTTTGGGGATACCGTTGTTGACCATAAGGATTAAATATTTGATTTGGTTTTGGTATAAAAGCTAACTCGGGATGGAATTTGGTTTGAGGAAGTTGTCGATTAAGATTTGGAAAAAAATTCTGTTGTTGGAATTGTTGTCTAGGAAATTAATTGTTAGCGTGATTTGCTCTAAAGATTTGATTTTCTAACTTCAGGCAAAGGTGAAGAGCTTCTAGTAGGCTTTTTGGTTCTCTGATGCCGAGAAGCCTAGGAAGGTCACCCGAAAGTCCTCCGACAAACGCGTCAAGGGCTTTAGCACGGTAGTTTTCCGTAAGAAGATGTATTGCTTCTTCTCCTACTTCCATACAACCAATTTTGTTGAGGATTAATGATAGGTGCGAATACACTTTTTGGTAAAATTCGTTAATCGTTAGTCTTCCCTGTATAAGACAAGTCATTTGATACTCTTAAAGTACCAATGTCTCTTTTGTCTGCATAATGGGTAGTTAGACAACGAGATATTGCTGTCCAATCTAAAGGCGTGTTATAAGACTCTAGTGCTATGTCCGCTTTCCCTATAATTCTGTTTCTAATTACATTTAAAATTCCGAAATATCTTGGTGTGCTTTTCGAGGGTTCATATATCCTCAGAATCCGCTCGACACTCTTTTTCCAGGAGGTAAACTCTGAAGCGTTTCCTGAAAATTCTCGTAGTGATCGCACTACGTCGGGATTTTGTCCATTTCGTTCATGTTGTCTCTGTATCTTTCGTCTGTAGTTTGTTCCCTAATGTTCTGGTTCGTACCATTATTCAAAATACTTTGTATTATGCTTTGTCCGTCCGTCTGTAACATTTGAGTTACAACGTATATAACTAAATGTGCCAATTCTGGCGAAATTTGGGTGCCAGAATCGGAAGGTCATGTTGGTGCAACGGGAGTTGTATTCCCTAGCACTGGTCTGATTAAATTATTTGGGTTAGACATTTTCTTTAAAATATATAAATATTTTTTCTTTATTAATCTCTGGAGGGTGCCTTTTACAGGAAAGTCGCAGAGTTATTTTACTTTTATAAGAACCGGAGGGTCCCCCGTTAGGTGGTGAATCGCGGCCCTTTTTAACTTTATATGTTATTGGCTGTACAAGCCCTTTTTTATTTTTCTTTGTGGTTTATAATTCTCTGGAGGGTCGCTTTGGTGGTGAATCGCAGAAAATTTTGTATGTTATAAGCTGGAGGGTGCCCCGTAGGTGGTGAATCGCAGCTTTGTATTATTATTTATTATTGGCTGTACGAGCCCGTTTATTATTTGTAAAAGAAACAATTTTCTTATTGGAACTCTAAAAACTTTCTTTAAATTATTTACTTCGTTTTCCAAACAAAAAAAAATTGTTTTAAATATTTTTAAATTATTAATTTTCTCTTATAAGTTTCTTTTTTTCCTTTCCAAAAAATTTGTTTATATATTTCCAAATTATTAATTTTCAAAAAATGTTCTTTTCTTTTTTTTCTTTTTTTTTATATTCTTAATTATTAAATTTAAATAACTTAACTTATTCCTTAGATAGATATCAGCTTCCCTTCCATGGCCGGTGACCGTGCATCTTATAAGTTTCTTTTTTTCCTTTCCAAAAAACTTTTTTATATATTTCTAAATTATTAATTTTCAAAAAATGTTCTTTTTTTTCTTTTTTTTTTATATTCTTAATTATTAAATTTAAATAACTTAATTTATTCCTTACATAGATATCAGCTTCCCTTCCATGGCCGGTGACCATGCAGTTGTCCTTTTTCCTCTCGGTACTTGGGCGCACTCTTTCACTCCCTCGATGCCATAAAGTCAGTTCTGCTGCTTGCTTTCCGCACTGCTTATGGTACTTTTGTGAGTTGCTTGCTTTCCGTACTGCTTATGGTACTTTTGTGAGTTGCTCGTTTTCCATACTGCTTATGGTACTTTTGTGAGTTGCTTGTTTAACACATTGCTCGCTTTCCGTACTGCTTATGGTACTTTTGTGAGTTGCTTGTTTAACACATTGCTCGGGCGCCAGTTATCGAGCTTTTTGCTAGAGCTCCGAAAAAAGGTGGTTTTATTTTAATTGGGTCCGTATGACCTTCTTTATTAAACTTTAAATTGCAACTGACTTACATATTCTTTCTTAAGCTAAAAGTAACTTTAATCTACCTGTCCCGTAACTTACAGTTCTGTGGAATCGCACCTTTGCGGCTCGTGGCGGATGTTCGCTTCCTGTTGTTGACGAAAATATTACTGTCAGCTATAACTTTATTTCTGATTGCGAAATATTAGCTCAGCTATATTTGTTATTAAAATATAAGCGTCAGCTATAATTATGAATATGTTTCGTGTTAACTCGTAACATGCTTATACTATTTCATTTACATTTATACGCCAGTTCGCTAACCATTCTTCGACAGAACTTAAATGCTCCGCTAATATTCTTGATGCTAAAATGTGACATTTGTTACGGCTCACTAAAGCTGTGTCATCCAAAAAAGTTGAAGTAAATATATTATTAGCTGTTGGAAGATGTACTGCATATATGATGAATAGAGTTGGGCTTAAAACACTGCCCTGTGGTATACTAGCGCTTATCTGTCTTTCATCCGATATAAAATCTCCTATTTTCACCATAAATTGTCTATTTTTTAAATAATACTCCAATGTTTTATACAATTCTAAAGGTAGAATGGTTTTTAATCTTATATAAAAGGCCTTCATGCCACACCTTATCAAACGCTTGAGCCACGTCTTGAAATATAGCTGAACAGTACTCTCCGTACCAAATACTTTTCTTATTTCGTTAGTAATTCTATTTAGGTGCTCTATTATGCTATGTTTTTCACGAAACCCGAATTAGTGCCATAATATTATATTACTTTCGTGAAAGAAAAGAGTCATCTTTGATAGTAACACTTTTTCAAATATTTTAGAAAGGCAGGGAAGAAGACTGATTGGTGCTCTATTATGCTATGTTTTTCACGAAACCCGAATTAGTGCCATAATATTATATTACTTTCGTGAAAGAAAAGAGTCATCTTTGATAGTAACACTTTTTCAAATATTTTAGAAAGGCAGGGAAGAAGACTGAATGGTCTGTATGAAGACGGCTGTGTTAAGCCTTTCCCAGGTTTATCTATCAAAATATTCTGCGACTTTTTCCATGACTTAGGGTATTATCCGACATTAAGAATGCATTAAAGAGCAAAGAGAGCACTTCTACAGCAATATTTGGTAACTCAATTAGCATTTTTGTGAAATATTATCATGTCCTGGTGACTTTTTTAGGTTAAGTTCTTTTATTATTCTAGTAATTTCAGAAGGTGAAGTCTTAAAAGACTCAAGTGACTCGTTAACTATGTTGGGTGAGCTGCACAGCTCAAAGTCGTTCTTTAGGCAATTAGGTAGAAATACCTTTTCTAGGGGATTTGCAAAACAATTAGCCTTTTCCTCGTCACTTCGAGCTCAATTTCCACCCATGTCTCGTATAATCATGTTGGAGTCAGTTGGTGGCTTCATGGACTTTTGGGCTTTCCAAAGGGAATTTTGCTTGCTTGAATTTGGACACAGCTTCTTTATATACATATGTACATTTCAGTGTTGAATTCTTCCTCACGTTTAAGCGCTTTTTTTAATTTACGTACAGCAGCTTTCAATTGAAGCTGAGTGGAATGGGATCAATTTATCAGCCATTCTCGTCTTGCACGCCGTTTTTCATTTACAAGCCTTTCTATTTCACTACTAGTGATATTTCTGAAACCAAGCGGCTTATGGCTTTTGTTAGGTGTTGCTAAGACAGCCGCGTTAGTTATTATATCATTGAGTTCTCTTATGCTTTCGCCAATATCTCTTCCTGTATTTATTTTGTGCTCGATATTAATATGGCTACTCGCGTATTTTTTATATTTTAGCCAATTCATTTTATAAGAAGTTAGACCCATTTTTGGATCAACGAGAATAGGTTGTTCACATTTCTTTATTAGTACAGGAGAGTGATCAGAAGATAGGTCAGTGTCAATATTTTTGAATACAGCGAAATCAATTAAATCGGTATATTGTTACGATCACTAGGCCAATATGTCGGCTTACCAGGAGATATTATGTCAAGGTTATTGTGCCTATTTATAATAGTGTAATACAGCTGTCGTCCTTTCGGGTTAATTAGGCATGAGCCCCAATACGTATGTTTTGCATTGTAATCTCCAGCTGCTAGAAATCTATGGCCTAGTGTTCCAAAAAAGTCTTTAAATTAGATGTCTGTAATTTTAAACCGAGGTGGGCAGTATATAGCCGTCAGGTTTAAGTCTCCGCAGAGATTTTTTATAGTTATTGTTGTAGCTTGTAATTGCGCTGTGGCATAAGATTCTAATGCGTGATGATTTAACCGTTTTCTCATCAACACTGCTGTTCCTTGGTGGATTGTAACATAGAGTCTAAATCCCAGTATAAAGAAACTGTTTTTGTTCGTAAGATGAGTTTCTGACAATAGCATTATATCAATATTATTTTCATCCAGAAGTCTAATAAGTTCCAGTTTATAGTGGTTAACACCGGTAGCATTCCATGAACAAATGTTCAATACACTAATTTTTTACTTAAAAAAGTTTGCAACATTTGGTTTTATGATGTGATAATTTGCATTGAAGCCATAAATTGTGTCATATATTGGGTAAGGTGGAAAATCATAGTTTCAACGCTTTGTGTTTCACCACGTTTGCATAGCTCCCTTGAGTAGCATTTTCTTTAGGATTAGCTGGTTTTGAAATATGGGCGGGGATTTCAAGATTTTCATTAAGAGGAATATCCAACATTTGGTTACGACGTGCTTGAATGCCCTGTGACAACTTCGATTTCAAATCTTTATATACGGGGCAACCCCTGTAGTTAGCAGTGTGATTTCCTCCACAATTGCAGCATTTTTTATTTAACTCCTCTTTTTTAAGAGTACATTTTGAAGTAGGATGTCGATTACCAAATGCGTAGAGTGCAATATGCTTTCGTGGGTTCATACTCCTCAGAGTTTGTATATTGTACTGGCCCATTTCCCTTATGTGGTTCTTCAACGGTGATTCTGCGATGGAGCAGATATTTTAAATTATAAATCGGCAATTTGGCATCAGTTCTGTTTTAAAAATAGGCTGTGGTACTTTGTTTCTATTAAATATATTTACACCAGGTTTAATACTAAAACCGCATTCTTCCAATGCTTTAATTTTTGGCTTCACTAGAGTTTACGGCGGACTCTATACCCTTAATTACAACAACTAGGCATTAGAGCTCTTCAGTTGATACGAATAAAACTATTCTAATACAAGAGTATTTCTGCTGCCCTCGCGCAAATATATTGGAGGTGGTATGGCATTAACGACTGTGGTGGTACCCTTGGCCTTCATCGTCTGAACCATTGCTTATGTCTGGTTTTCATTAGGTCATATTTGTCGTCAAATGTTGTCAAAATAATGAAAACGGGTGGTCATATGATGTCATTTGCGTTTGCCGGCATATTTGGCAATGCACGGTCATTTCAAATGACAGTCAAATGAAAACAATCAATTTTCGATATGTGGCAATATTTGACAACTAATTTTGATTTGCCAACATGTCGGCAATAATTTTCGTTTGCCACAGAAACAGGTGTTAAAGAAATAAAAAGCAGAAACGATTTTTCACATTTCAAAGTAAGGTTTTTATTACATTTGATGAAGAATACTATAAACTTATTTTCCCAAACTTTTTCAGTTTCAAATATGGAGGACGAAAATAATTTAGAAATTCAAACTCGAATAATCAAGCGAGTGTGGAAAATGAAAGCAAAATGGACAGTGGAAGAGACCGAGCGGCTGATCCAAGAAGTAGAGTCCAGGGAAGGCACATGTAATTTTCTTTCCATGATTATAGAGATCGAAATTTGCGAGAGGCTCAGTGGCATGAAGTAGCAGACATATTAAATATTCCACGATCAGAAGTAGCAGCCAAATGGAACAGCCTTTGCTGCTCTTTTCGCGTAAGTAATTGTGAAATATTTAGTACACAACAAATTGCATTATAAATATTACTTTTAGGCGGCCTTCAACCGAAAGTCACATACAAAAAGTGGTCAAGGGGCTGGAAGAACACCTACAATGAACCCACTTTTTAATTCTTTAAGGTTCCTGGAGCCCACCTTGCGTGTTGAAGAGAACACGACATCAAATTTATTTAATGCAAGTATACGTCTGTAAAAATAATGCTACTTGTTTTTACAGGACAACGGGTGACCCCTCAAACAATATTGTTTGAGGCGCAAGATACAAGTTTATCTGGCGAAATGCAACCAACGCCATCCACTTCAATCAATTTAGGGAGAGGTCGAGCTCAAAAAGATGATGATGAGTATATTCAAGTGGTGGAACGTGCACTGGAGACCCTCACATCAGCTACCAAAAGTGACGCTTGGGATGATTTAGTAAATTTTGTATCATCCAATGGCCGAGAGTGGGCCCAAGAATCTCCACAACTGGCCAAAGAATTTATGCGGGATATATGTGAGTTGATATTCAAGTATCAATAGAATGTAGCTAGGTCAGAGCAGTTGCACAATTGTATGTGTTAATAAAACCTAATTTTGCTGTTTTATTCTATAGGTCAACATACTGCAATTCGAAACACATCTATTTCATATACTACAACTGCTACATCTTTTGTTGAATAAAACTGAACTAAAAATAATAATTATAATTATAAAAAATGTTTATACATATAAAAATTTTTATAAAAGATGGCATATATAGAAATTAATTGAATTCAAACTTGTTTTATTTAAATTTGAGAAACTTTATAAAAAAGGAACATGAAAATATTTTGTATTTGCAAAATAACTTAAATTATAGAATTACATATTTATAAAAGAGGAAAGTACTACAAAGACGAATTATGCAATATCGTCCCATTATATTGCCATTCAACCTCTCCATGAGGAGTCATGAAATACTCCATAAAACTTCCACGGACATTTATCGCGCTGTCTGCTGGCCTACCTAAAATACTGCTTGGCCGAACTGATGTAAACATTCCATTTTTTCCCAACTCCATTCGCCAATTACCTGGATCAGTAATGCCATTTGTATCTTTGTCTACATCAGATAATCATATATACATATATAAACTTGCGTCTTAACAAACAATTATGCAATATGCAAATCGCGAGTACAATAACTGTAGCATGTTCGGGAGTAACGTTCATGGGTCTTCGGAGTATTCGAAAACGTGATGCACATATGCCGAACACCAGGAATAAAGGGTTGTTAAACTTATTCCAGTGTGAGAGCGCCTCAAAATTAGCGTTTTTTATAACATTTTCCATTATGGCCAGATTGAACAAAATTACAATTTTTGGGCATTTAAATTAAAACACCCAACATTTAGTATGAATAAAAATTACTATATAGTGGTTATTTATTATATGAATAAACTATTTAAATCTTTTTAAAGAATATTAGAACAACTGACTTTTGTCCTTTCAATACCCAATAAATGGATTTAAGCTTGTTAACTCTCAATCATTAAATGTTTTTAATCATTTTTCATTGAAAACAATACTATGATGCTTCAAATTACAAAACCTTTCATCAAATACCTTTAAATTTCACAAATTTATTTAATTTTCATTTTTATAAGTGGTCTTGAACGATGCAACTAATCCCTCCGTTTACATATCTTTTTGGTAAGATTTCAATCTGGCCATCGCTCGTTTCCAATTGCTAAACGTCAAAACCTCCTGAACTCGATCAACTGTCAAAGTTTAGGTGGTTTTGACGTTTAGCAATTGCTCTCTCACTTCCAGTGAGAGAGGAGTTAAACATCTCTTTATCTCTGCCGAACACATTTTCCACAACATTTCTGGCTCTGGATAGCCTATAATTAATTATTTTGTACGACAAAACTTGATTGCGGAAGCTAAATGATTCCATTAAGTACGTTTTTAAGGGAAAAGCGTCGTCAGCTACAATGACAAATGGCATTTCATCACGTTCATGTGGAAGTGGTTTCGGCGGCGAAAAATTTAACTTGTTTTCTGCAAGAGCCATTGAAAGAGCACATCTGAATATGTTAAAATAGTAAGACATTTTAATAATTAACATTTAATGTTATTATTTTGTAATAGTTTTACCTTGCGAAAACGCCTCCATCAGATTCACGACCATAAGCTCCAACATCTACAAATAAAAATTTGTAGTCCGCATCAACCATAGCCATCAGAACAATGCTATTCTATTTCTTATAATTGAAATATTCTGAACCGCAGTTCGCAGGCGCCTGAATCGATATGTGCTTTCCATCCAATGCCCCACAGCAGTTAGAAAAATGCCATCGCTGGTAAAAACGTTCCGATACTTTTGCCCATTCCTCATGAGTGTTGGGAACCTTATTAGAATCCACAAAATATTTTTTCACTAACAAACGAACAGATATGAATACTCACTTTTAAAAACTCGTTCTTTAAAGCTTCAAAAATTGCACCACACGTGTTATACACTATATGGCAGATAGTAGTTTTTCCCAATAGAAAAACACTCATCAAACTCGAGAAGTTATCAACTGTGGCTAAATAGCGTAGTGTTACCGCCAGTCTTTCACCGATCGAGATCGTTTCACAGAATCTTGTATTGCTTTTGTAAATATATGGAGTAAGACGCACCACTAAAAAATCGAAATCTTCCAGAGTCATCCTCAGGAAGTTCTTCAACCACTTTGGGTCCTGAGAAACCAGCTTGGATCGAAGTGTGGCGGAAAATCCACTGGTGCAACGATTCCTTAATCCTGGTCTAACCTACCACTGCTTTGGTTTCCTTTGCTGAGTCCTTTTCTTTTTCTAAGCTTTTAATGACGTTATAAGACAACGCCACAGTTACTATTGCAATTTTTTTATTCTTATTCATTTTTACACTTCCACGCACTTATTTAAAAGTAATTATATTTTCAATTTAACAGCTGTCAAAATTGCCTGTTCACAATAGACATAAATGAAAACAGGTGGTCAATCATCTGACACCAAAAATTGACGACAGTTTTTGAAAGGCACTGCAATATCGACCTTCGGTCAGTTTGGATGTTGTAATGAAAATGATGTTTGACACCAAAAGCGCAGCTGTTCGCTTAGGCAGTTTTTGATGTCAATTATTGAGACCTAATGAAAACCAGGCATTAGTATGGCAAATCAGTTGCCGATTAGGATTTCTGTCTTTTTACCATTTGGCGTGCCTGGTTGAAATTTCCGTTTTCTGTTCTCTCCTGCTTCCGCTGACTCCGCTTGCTTACCATTTCAGCTGATCGCTGCGGTGATGAGTCATCGCCGTTAGTTTTGTTTTTGCCAGAAGTTGCTGTTGTTGGCTCGACAAAGCTAAAGTAGACATTTAAAAAATGCCTACGGCCTTGCTGGTGAGGCTGATGTGGTGAACACATAGACGGCGACAGACTGCAAACTACATCTGCCAAATATTAAAATACACACGTTCTTAAGGGCAGTGTTATTTTGACAGCTGCACGACTACACGAGTGCAGGCCGACACTTGTCGTTCTCGCTAACTTCAATATCCTCCAATTTTTGCCAACGACAGTAGGACGACAGTAGAGTTGACAGTAGAATGGAAGCTAGAAAGAGGAGGTAGAGTGGTGGTGCCACTAATATGTAAAATGTAAAATTATTCACAGCTCTAACAAACTTGACGTTATTTTATAAATAAAAGCATAAAATAGCTATATTATAGCTCTATTATATCATTTGTAATAACAATTGCAAATATATTTACCTATTTACTTATTTTTTGCATAAAAAATTTCATTTTGAACAAAATATTAAAATTTCATTGAAGTGAAAGGAATTAGTATGGCCACAACGAAATTGTGTACATACAAAATGGACAACTGCGTTGTTTTGTGTACATGCCGGCCATTGTGTTGTTGTTGCTTCTCAAAATGTACATGTAGTAAGATGAACAACGACGTTTTCAGTTCACTGTCGTGCTGCTGTAGTCTGTCGCAGTCATTGTGTTTACACTTTGAGCAGCACTTCTTTCTGTTTGTTTGATTATTTTTCTTTTTTTGTTTTTACTTTTTGTTTCGTGCACAATTTGTTTATGTTTAATAATAACAATTTGTGTGCGCTGTTTGCTATTTGTTTGTTTCCTATTTAATAAATTTTTTGTTTTTTAATTTTTGCTTCTTTTCTTTTTCTAAACACCAAGTCCACGGAGCAAATTAAAAACACGTCCGTACACCTTGAATACAATATTAATATTAATTTTCTTTTTTTGAAAACCAGTAGCTGGTTTTACCCCTCTATCCGGGAGGATTGGCAGATCCAGGTTAAGTTATAGTGGTTTTGCGTAGAAAATTTCGTTAAATGAGTTGCCAAGTCAGGGGTTGTTATATTTGTTATCGCTTTACGCCCCTTTAAACACTTGTAATTTTAAATGCACTTAAATTTCACAATTTTAATTAATTATTTCCACTTTCAATTAAGCTAAGTAATTTTATGAAGTATTTGTATAAAGTTTAATTTTTCACTTATGCTTAATACTTACGTTTTAGCAATATCAAAGTATTTTATTTTTATAAAATTTAAAATTCTCAAATATATTTTTCATTTTCACTTATGCTTAATATCTATATTTTTCTTTTCCATATAATTATAACTTTCAAATATAATTTCTGACTTACTCTATTTATTTCTTTTAAATCAAATTGCTTTATTTCTAACTTACATTAGGGAACATTCAAAATGATAAATTTACTGAATTTCTTAATGAAATTAATAGAACAAGCGTAAATCAATAACTTTGTAATTTAAAACCATTTCCTTTGCTATTGCAAAAATCAATGTAAATGATACAAAGCCTTTAGTTAGATAATAGTAAATGCATACTTTCTTGCAAAACATATGTAATAAGTAAAATAAGTATTTATGATTTGTAAGCAATAATTCATTGCACTACTAACTTGAATGATTATAATTAATAAAATTAAAATTTAGTCTGATTCAACCATCCAAACTAAATGGTATCTCTCTAGGGTTTAAAACGAATGAAATATAAAATTGCCGCAGTCGGTAGGATCCTTTTAAAAGTGTTATATAAGGATTCAGTAAAACGAACCGTGTTCAGAAAAAAAAATTTTTCCTCGAAAACCGTTATATTTTATATAATTCCCTATAATAACTCTGCAATTCTGTATCTCAAGAGTTGACCATACCCTCCAGAATATCATTAAATATAAAACAACCCCAATAAATGCAAAAATAGACACCACCGAAGGTGCAGTAAACATTTATTTTGAAATTACTTTGAGAAAAAGTGTGCAGTGAATGCTAATAAAGTCGACACCACACTATATGTATATATATATGTATATATATATATAAATATAACATAATTTAAAAGAAAAGTTTTACAGCGAAAACGGACTCAAAAATTAAAAAAACGTTAATTCACCAAAACATGTATTAAAAAAATTGTGAAGTTTTTTGCAGTCTTAAAAAATAAGAGTGTGAATTCACCAAAAATTTGAAAAGGCGAGGTAACCAAACCAATCACCAAAATTAAATCATCAAGGCAGCAAACCTTTGACAACAGCAGAGATATGGAAAGTGAGCAGACTCGGATGGCAGCGGTCAATCTATCGGGTGATTTTTTAAGAGCTTGATAACTTTTTTTAAAAAAAAAACGCATAAAATTTGCAAAATCTCATCGGTTCTTTATTTGAAACGTTAGATTGGTTCATGACATTTCCTTTTTGAAGATAATTTCATTTAAATGTTGACCGCGGCTGCGTCTTAGGTGGTCCATGAATAGCCGGAATAGCCCGAATTTCTTCGGAAATGTTGTCTTCCAAAGCTGGAATAGTTGCTGGCTTATTTCTGTAGACTTTAGACTTGACGTAGCCCCACAAAAAATAGTCTAAAGGCAGAGATATGGAAATTGTTCTCCGAGCAGACTCTTGGATGGCAGCGGTCAATCTAGTAGACGAACTTGCCCGCAGAGAACTACAGCTGGAACAGATGCGGCAAGCCTACTTAGAACTAAAAAAAAACATGCCCTTGTAAAAACAGTCAACGACCTGCCTATATTTACGAGGACGGGAGATACAACGATAAACTCGTTTTTTAATAGCATCGAATACCTGCTATCAATAACGAGTAATATCGAGTTACAGAAGGAAGTGGTACGATCTGTGTACTACCAGAGCATCCAGGGAGAAGCAAAGAGCATAATTTTCAACATACCTCAACCGGACAACTGGCAACTAATAAAAAAAAACACTGAAGCTGAGATATCGACCCGAAATAGAGCCGCACCATCTTTATAAAAGACCTTAAGGTAAGTTCGGTAAATGAACTTATGCGTGAAGTACAAAACATTAAATCAGTCTCGACCGAACTACCACACGCACAAAATTATACAAATGTTAGTTGAGAAGAACAAGAAGCGAAGCAAGTAGCGAAACAAAAAGTAAACAAAGCAGCTACACCGAAAAAAGTTTTCATAATTAAAAAATATGTTTATTTTAGTTTATTCAATTATTTTATTAATGTCAATTTCATCTTTAATTTTTGATTCTCATTAAATCGCATATATGTATGTTTGTCCGTTAGGTGGTTTCTATATTTATTTTGGATCATTTTAAGATTGGAAAAGGCAGCTTCACAGTTGTAGGTTGAATCAAACATAGAATAAAGCTTGTAGATTCTTCCAAAACTCCAAACCGCTCCCCAATGGCACAGTTACGCTCCTTTGCAGACTCCTTAGTTCAGTTTGAGGAGGTTCTTTTTGCTGACTTACATATGTCACATGTAAGTGGGCTATCGTGGAGAGTAATAATGTTGCTAATTTTATCAAAATCCTTGAATCTCTTATTGAAATCAATAACGATTGATTCCAATACTTCCACATATTCATCCAATTTACTCATGTTTGCTGTTTCCAATATTATTTCTTCTGTACGTGGTAAACGAGTGACTTTTTTCTCCTTAAGTTCGCTAATCAAAATATTTAATTTTCTTTTAATTTGGCCAACATTATTAATAAGTTCCGATATAAATTTATTTTTGCCCTGTAAAGCGAGATTTAATTCATTTATAAAGCTGGTAATATCACTCAGAAAGGCAAGGTCTAGTTGGAAATCTCTTTTCCCACAACTGAGCCATTTAACTTCGGTATATAGAAGCAGGTCTTGATAATCCGAAGACAGTTCTTCAAGAAAAAGTTTAAACTTTCGGTGGCTCAGAGCGTGGTGTCCGCCTCTTATTTTATTAATTATTTTGATGGAAACTTCCATGGCTTTAACAATATTTAATTTTTTAGCAAATAACGCCTGCTGATGGATTATACAATGGAATTTGAGTATGTTGATATTTTTTTTTATAAAATTATCCCACAAGTCCTTTGTTTTTTCTCAACATAACTCTTGCCCCATCAGTACAAATACTGCTCAGTTTTTCAATGTCTAACAAATTTAAAACATTTTCCTCGATAGACTTATAAATTATTTCCCCTGTGACATTTTTGTGGAGAGATATCACAATTAAAACTTCTTCTACTGTTTCGAAATTGCTTCCCACTGATTTTGCACAAACAATAAGCTGACGTATATTATTTGCATCTGTGGTTTCGTCAAAAAAAAACATACAATTTCTAAGTCTATCTATTGAACATCTAAAAATCTATGAACTGATTTGTTCTGTTCGACGGACTAGCGTGGGGCGGGACAAAGGGACAGATTCTAATATCCGACAGGCATCATAACCCTTGTTTCCAAAACAACTAAAAAATTCAGAGCCCAAATTTTATAAAAAAAAACCCCATCATCAAATGGGCGTCCTTTTTTCGCCTAATAAAGAGCAACTATAAACGACGCCTTTTTCTTTTGTTTACCTTTTTCTTCAGTATCAACTGCTTTGTAAATGTTCATTTTTTTAAATTCGCTAATTTGTTTTCTCTTTCGGAAATTTCAAGACTAGAAATATCTTTATGAAGATTTAAAAAATGCTTTTCTAAATTGAAAAGACGCTTACTCTTATAAGTACTCTTGCACAACATTCATTGATTATTTTCATTTTCATACATAAAAAATTGATAAATTTTTTTGCTCAGTGCAAGAACAAATTTTGCCGTAGCGAGTGTCTGATTTGCTTTAGCGAACGAGTAAGGTGTTGCTTGTTCAAAATTCAGATTTTTTGTGGTTCTTTTTAGGAGAGAAATAAATAATTGATTAAAGCGAAATTCTTTGAGTTTATAGTTATATATTTAAACATAATTTTTTAGATACGAAATCTTTGATATTCTGCCTTTGCGAAGAAATTGCTCGATGCATCTCGCATGTACATTTGTCAGCAGTATGCAAATGCGTCTTTATTCATTCGATAAATGTTATCTCTTAAAATCTTCCTTTAAATCTGAACTCATTAAAAACTTTAATAAGATTATTTCCAAATGTATTCATTTGCAAGTTTTGTCACATTAGTAAACGGCTGATTCGAATATTGGTTTTGCGTATGTTTGAAAAGACAAAAATTCAATGAAAATCAGAATTGGTTTGCAATTCCGACAGCTAAGCAATTCTGTCTTGTATTCCACAACACCCCAGATAGTAAATTATAATTTAAAAATGGTGATAAATTGACTATCACAAAGGGAATCCAACATGAAACTAAAACTGCAACGCAGCAGCAGATTAATTGAAAATTGTATAGGTATCCACCTCAGCATGAAGTTAAAGTTAGAAAACAAATTAAGGAAATGGAACACCTATTTGGAAAATAGAAACCAAAAAGAAATCCATGCAAAAATAGGAAAAATTTTTACATATGAAAATAAGACAATGTTATTTGAAGAAAATAAACACATTTAGCAGTTAAAACTTAGTTCGCATAATAAAAAAGATTTGTAATTTAGTAACAAATATGGAATTAGAAATTTCTTCATTGGATGAAAAATCAATTATTGTTAAATATCCTAATAATGTATTTAATAATAAT
Source organism: Bactrocera neohumeralis (assembly GCF_024586455.1). Classification (NCBI taxonomy): domain Eukaryota; kingdom Metazoa; phylum Arthropoda; class Insecta; order Diptera; family Tephritidae; genus Bactrocera; species Bactrocera neohumeralis. The sequence continues at coordinate 16,520,921 of NW_026089623.1, read as the reverse complement.
ACTTGTAATAATAATCAAACTATTTTAAGGGGAAATTCAATAATTGTTCGATAAAAATCACTGATTCCTATTTACCTAATTTAATTGAAACAGATGAAGGAAATATTATGAACATGAAATAAGAAGATTTATAGATTGGATCAAATAGATGAAAAAAATATAATAAATTTAAAAATTTCACAGCAAAGTAATATACAGTTGTAACATTGTTATAATAATTTCAGTAATATTAGCATAATGAAACTTATATATATCAAGAATTCAGGAGAATTCTAATATAAAAGACGGAGTAGTTACATATATTTACTATTGCAAAAATCGGTGTAAATGTGTCGCAATACAACAATGGAAAGAGAAGTGCTTCACAATTAGTTTCGACGGTTGGTTCAAATCTAGAAGTGGCAACAAAAATTTTAAAAACTATGTCCAATGTGAACCGAAGTACCCATTCCATAACCCCATAATGTCTTCCGAATAAATTGCTGTAGACGTCAATTTGATAAGAAGGTTTACCGCACTTATACATGGGAAAATATAGGAATACTATTCGTTAGCACATATCCGTGGTTCTGCATACTTCCATCTAATCATGAAGTTTTAAATTATGGAGCAGATATTATACAGGCGAGAGTTTTTATCGGTGTGGATTTAAGAAAATACATATTTTCTGTTTGGGAAGTGACTCCTTCTTCACAGTTTCTGTACATATAATTATTAATATAATATTTAATTATATTTATTAAAATTTAAAATATGGAGTTGCTTTGTACTATAATAAGGTTGTTTTGATTTTGTTTACTATTGATAAAGATGTTTTGATGTTTTAATGTTTGTCAATTTTGGTTCGCGTGTGTAGTCAAAATATGTTTATTATTTTAATTTTTTAACTGTGAAATTGAGTGCAGTTGGAAAGCTACAGGATTTTGAAAGAAAGGCCTTCGAGCGTTTTTGAAAAATATTGAACCGTTTTTTTTTTCATATAAAAATTGTCGCAAAAAGTCATAATTTTTTTTTTATATTTAAAAGTATTCACAAAGTTTTTTTTTTTTTTGTTTTTCAAGATTTGTGAAAGATCCCAGTTACGGCGATAGCTATACATCTACAGATTAAAATGGAGTTTGGTTTTTTGCTTTTTGGTTAGCCTTACTGCTGAAATCATTGATGCCGTTTGTCTACCTTTTTTCTTCATGGGTGGCATTGGAGAGATAAATCTCAGCAAACATTTGGAAGTTCTGTGTATTTCGTTTCACTATATAAGATTCCGACTTAAAAAAAAGCTGTCGTCACCCGCTTTCCTTTCATTGACAAATGCATTTTTCCGAAAAGGAAAGGTCGCCCCGTGACATATCAGATGAATAAGGGAAATGGTTAATGGTTAAAATGTGATTTTTGGTCAAATAAACCTCTTTAATGATGTCCTTCGAATGTAGGATTCTGAGCAATTTTTGGTCGTCAGTCAATTTGTGCGAAACAAACCGTGCACACAGCTTTCGTAAGCCCAAATGTTCGGCCAAAATGCGATAAATCGATGTTTTGGAGATGTTCAATTCCATTTCCATGAATTTCAATTGTGATTTCGGCTGATTTTTGATTAATTCAGGCACAGTTTGGATGGTCACGGATTTTGATTGGACCACATGTTTATCGTCATTTATGTCCTCACGACCACTTTGAAAACGTTGAAACCGCTCGTGGCTGCTACGGGATAGGCAATCCTTCATCAATTGAAACGTTTCGGTAAAATGTTTACCAATTTTAAAACAAAATTTAATGTTGACTCTTTGTTCGAAGCTCATTTTCGCACCGATAACACAAACATACTGACACTTAAAATGCAATAACTTCACTTCCAATCGATGAAATGTCACGAAATTATCACTGGACAATTAGATTAGCTAGTTTCAAAAGATCCTGTTTACTTTGGAACACCCTTTGTATAATGTAATCAATTGTGGATTTCTTCAATTTCCGCCATTTCACAGGGTTTTTCCGGAAAGCAATATTACTTATTTTCTTCCGCCGCGACTGTACTTCGGAGCGTACGCGCACCGACAATGTGACTCGTGTGCACAAAGCTAGGAACTCAGACTGTCGACTAAGTATTCGTTTAATTGCCCAGATATGACGGAGCACTTGAACATGCGCAAAGTGTGCGCGACGATGGTTCCAAAAGTGCTTACTGACGATCAGAAATTGCAGGGAGTGGAAGTATGATAAGAAAATTTTAACATGTGCGGAAGTGATCCCCCAATTTTGAATAACATAATGACACGTGATGAGTCATGGATTCTGAGTATTTTGAGACGACTGAGGGGATCCAAGCAGCATGTACTTCGGCTCTCAAGGCTATTCAAAAGAATGGCTTCCGTGACGTCTTCAATGCTTGGAAATCGCGCTGGCAACATTGCATCGACGCAGAAGGAGTATATGCTGGCAATCTGGCAGGATTAGTCCATTGTCTATGAAGAGGAGTGGAGCGTTATTCTCGTGAATTGTCTCGCTGGGCTAATTTGTCGTTTCACTAATTAATTGCCATGCTTATATGCTAAAAGATATACATACATATGTACATAAAAAAGGCTACATTTAGTTTCATGAATAAGATATATATAAATATATTGTTATAATGGCTTGTTGTCGTTAACAGATATGATTATCGGCATATCGTAATATATTAATTATTGTTAATTATTATTATTTTTTTTTTTTTGACAATTTAAAAATTGTTAGTTTTGGCAAAATTTATAGTGTTCGTTATTATTTGCAGTCCATTATAGAATTCTGGCATAGGAATATCTTTAGTTATTGCACTTGGATCAAGAGTTTATAGATATATGTATTTCAAGCTGTGAATCATTTTTATGGATGCAGTCATGTGTAGAAGTTCACGCAAATGCGGAAAGTTCTATGATTTTCATTCACTTGAAAGTGGCAAGAAACGACCCTCTTACATATGTAAACTGCTCAAGCAGCTTACGACTTCCGTTCGTAGACCTCGTATCCTCTAGGTAGCCTAAGAACATCCGCTTAAAGGCAAGCCAAAGTGAGAAGGCGAACCATTCCTCCTAAGGGCAGTGAGTTTGGTTTGGGACCCGCCATCAATGAAAAATAAACAACAGCCCCGGAAGAGAAACCACCCTTTTGATGACGACCACAGAAATAAGGACTATGGTTTAAGGGCTTGCAACTGGAGTGTCCAGACCCTTAATTGGGAAGGTGCCGCTGCCCAACTGTTTTACGACCTCGTAAAAATAAAGGCTGACATCACCGCACTTCAAGAAGTGTGATGGACGGGGCAAGGACTGAGACGAGTAGGTCTTTGTAGTATTTACTACAGTAGCCATATAAAGGAGCGCAAGTTTGGTGTAGGATTCGTGGTGGGAGAGAGACTCCGTTGCCGAGTACTATCATTCACTCCAGTGAATGAACGTCTAGCCACAATCCGCATCAAAGCGAGGTTCTTCAACATATCGCTGATTTGCGCCCACGCCCCGACGGAAGAGAAGGACGATGTGACCAAAGATGTCTTTTATGAGTGCTTGGAGCGCACTTATGAGGGCTGCCCCCGCCACGATGTCAAAATCGTGCTTGCCGACTTTAACGCCAGGGTGGGCAAAGAAGGTATCTTTGGCACTACGGTCGGTAAATTCAGCCTCCACGACGAAACATCCCCAAATGGGTTGAGGCTGATCGACTTCGCCGAGGCCCGAAATATGGTTATCTGTAGTACTAGATTCCAGCACAAGAAAATACATCAAGCTACCTGGCTGTCTCCGGATCGAAAGGCCACCAACTAGATCGATCATGTTGTGATAGACGGAAGATACGTCTCCAGTGTCTTAGATGTGCGTGCGCTCCGAGGTCCCAACATCCACTCGGACCACTATCTTGTTGCAGCCAAGATTCGTACCCGCCTCTGTGCAGCAAAAAACGCACGCAAGTGAAATGGGCAGACAAAGGGGACAAACCAATGTTGAAGTGCGGGAACTAGTAATTCGTCATTACGAAAACCAAAAATCGCTTCGGGAAATATCTGAAATTGTAGATCGAAGCCGATCGACCGTTCAGTACATCATTAAACGGTACAAGAGAGATAGAACTGTGAAAAATAGATCGAAAGTTGCAAATAACAAAATTTTCTCTGCTAGTGATGAACAGTATATTCTACGCCAAGTCAAAAAAGATCCATTTATAAGTGACCGAAACTCGTAACAATCACCGAAAATGATTTGGGAAAAAGTGTTGCCCACAAACCATAAGAAATATATTGAATAGGACTGATTATAACGGCAGAAGAGCAAGGCGAAAGCCTCTTATCAACGAACGTAATCAAAAAGCAAGACTACGATTTGCAAAGGAACATCAATCAAAAGATTTCTCGTTTTGGAAAAACGTGCTATTCACAGATGAAAGCAAGTTTAATCTTTTCGGTTCGGACGGTAGACTCTATGTATGGAGAAGGTCAAATGAGGTGCTTCTTGCCAAAAATATGAAGCCCACAGTAAAGCACGGTGGCGGATCGGTAATGGTGTGGGGATCATTTTCTGCACAGCGACCTGGAGAATTGCATTTCATTGAGGGTATTATGAATCACGCTATGTACATCTGAACATTTTAAAAAAAAAATTGCCACTTTGTAAAGAAAAACTGGGCCTTGTCGAGGATTTGCATTTTTACCAGGACAATGACCAAAGCATAAGGCTTATATGTGCGGTCTTGGTTGCTTGTCCGCATGTCATCGATAAACCAGCCCAGAGTCCAGATTTAAACCCCATTGAGAACTTGTGGAGCTATCTCGATATGAAAGTGTACCAGCGTACAATAAGTTCAAAGGACGAGTTGTAGAGGATCCTCCAGGATGAATGGCAAAAAATTGAACCCAGTTTTTGTGAAAAGCTTGTTAAAAGTATGCCAAATAGATTACAAATGGTTATCAAAAACAAAGGAATGCATACAAAATATTAATATTAACATTACTTTTACTTTTATATCGGGTGATTTTTTAAGAGCTTGATAACTTTTTTTAAAAAAAAAACGCATAAAATTTGCAAAATCTCATCGGTTCTTTATTTGAAACGTTAGATTGGTTCATGACATTTACTTTTTGAAGATAATTTCATTTAAATGTTGACCGCGGCTGCGTCTTAGGTGGTCCATTCGAAAGTCCAATTTTGGGCAACTTTTTCGAGCATTTCGGCCGGAATAGCCCGAATTTCTTCGGAAATGTTGTCTTCCAAAGCTGGAATAGTTGCTGGCTTATTTCTGTAGACTTTAGACTTGACGTAGCCCCACAAAAAATAGTCTAAAGGCGTTAAATCGCATGATCTTGGTGGCCAACTTACGGGTCCATTTCTTGAGATGAATTGTTCTCCGAAGTTTTCCCTCAAAATGGCCATAGAATCGCGAGCTGTGTCGCGTTGTGGCAGATCGTTCGGCTTCAGTTCTTGCACGAGCTGTATTTTATACGGTTTTACACCAAGATCTTTGCGTAAAATCTTCCATGTGGTCGAATAACACAAACCCAATTGCTGCGAACGGCGACGAATCGACATTTCACGGTCTTCAGCCACACTCTCAGAAACAGACGCAATATTCTCTTCTGTACGCACTGTACGCATTCGTGTGGTTGGTTTAATGTCCAATAAAGTAAACTGAGTGCGAAACTTGGTCACAATCGCATTAATTGTTTGCTCACTTGGTCGATTATGTAGACCATAAATCGGACGTAAAGCGCGAAACACATTTCGAACCGAACACTGATTTTGGTAATAAAATTCAATGATTTGCAAGCGTTGCTCGTTAGTAAGTCAATGATGAAATGTCAAAGCATTGAGCATCTTTCTCTTTGACACATGTCTGAAATCCCACGTGATCTGTCAAATACTAATGCATGAAAATCCTAACCTCAAAAAAATCACCCGATATAATGTACGAGTTCCACTTTGGCATTGAATTACATGCTATTTTACTTTTTTACCTCACTTAAAGTGTATTTGAATTAAACGTTTAGTTTTGATTATTTTGTTTTTGTTACGTAGTAATATACTAATAAAATATGCAAAAGTTTTTTTGGAAGCGCCTATTTTATTTATGATTTTTGGGAATTTAATAATTTTTTTTTGACTTGTACGAGTTTCGCTTGGAGCTACTGTATGTACGTTTGTTGATAACGCAAAAGTAGCAGAAGAGCAACTTTGTCTTCGCCGAGGTATGCCAGTTCGATACATACATACATACTTTGTTAGCGCACAAAAAATATTACGTGCTGGGCTTCGACCACAGGACTTCGCTCGCATCGAAGAAGAGTGTTTCTGAAAAGGTAAAGAGTGGTTGTTTAACTGACCAGGAATTTCGGAAGCAGGCGTATGTTGGGAAAAATTTATATAATGTGCGAACGACTTTTGCATCCTTTTCTGAAAGAAGCACCACGCCTGTTCGCAACATTTATTTAATTTATTATTTTTAATACGGCATTTCTGGGCATACATCGTTTAGATAATTCAAAATTATACTCAATTTCTTTTCCACATTTCAACTTTTAATAGCTGCAAGCGGAGGTCTATGGCAATGCATACGAAATTTAACAGCTACACTAGATCACACACAAATTAAATTAGTTAAATTATTTTATATCTACGTCATGATAATATCGGTGCAATCTAAATTTTGTGCCTTTAGGTCAATTTAGGTTGTCCCATACATATGCTTTCTCTTCAGATCTAAATAGGAAAAGTGTCCTCTCGACCGCCAAATTTACGGTATTTCAGAAGAAATGCAAATTTCAGGATTGTGCTACAATTCCTAGCATTGAACTACATGTGGCTCATTATGGATTGGGCGAAAGTCAGCCTTATTGAAGAATTATACTTGTATTACAGCTATGTATTGCTATCGTTTTCCGATCATTCAGATTTGTTCGGAGATTGTAGGGATGCTGTGGATAATAATCTTTGCCAAATTTCATAACGATGCGTGACAAATGAAAAAGCCTTCCATACAAGCACTTGATTCTCATCCTTCAGTTTGTATGAAAGCTATATGCAAACGTTTTCCGACTTTAACATTATAGTGTCATGTTGATCTGGTATAATCTAACGCAATTAATTTATGTCGCTTAATTAAGTGAAGTGCCTCTTTGAGACAATTGTATGAAAACTTATTTGTTATTGAAAACTGATATGATTGGTATGTTGTTTATAATTGTTGATCGAATTCTTCTATTAGTTCTCTGATTAAAATTTGTTCATGCGAGATCTACTTCTATTTTAGAAAGATAACACAAAGTTAACTTAGATTATGGTTTCTATTTATTTCAACGCACAGTTAATTTTTATTATGATTTTTATTTCTACTGTATTTGCGGAAATTGTTGTTATTATATTACATAGAGTACATAGTACTTACTACATAGTAATTAGCAATATTAATTGTAACAAAACGGCGATTACTTGCAACAAATTTATAGTTAATAGTTTGATCAGTTTAAGTATCACTGTGAGTTATTGGTTTAAGCATATCATTGTGAATTATTACAGTGTACTTTATCTCTGACGTTCGTTTTGGTGTCCATATTGTTGGAACTCCGATAATAATTCACACCGTATTAACCCTTTATAGCATCTTGTAACATATCTGTAACAAACCGGTTTTATGCTCACAATTGTTCGTATGAACACAGAAACCATATTTATATTAATTTTACAACACTGGTACAAACCGGTTTCAACACTTATTGTACCACTTGCTGTCCAACGTTATTTGATCAGCTGTTTAAAATGTTTGATTTTAAAGTTGTGCTGATCGTGTCAAGCCTCTATTGTGTAATTTTTCAATAATTAAAAAAAAAATATATAAAGTGTATTTTAACGTTTGTTTTGTTTTGTGGAGTTCGAAAGGCGAGTTCATTGTTTTGAACTATAATTATTAAACAGCTACAATATTTATATTTTTGCTATGTGCAGGTAATAATGCTTTGTGACATATCTGCAACATTGTGTTATAACGTGTATTTTTTTAGTATGATTAATATAAAACTGACAGAGAATGAAATCGGAAATTTTCTTATGGATTACGAAGAAAGCGTTGATGGACTTGATTTTGATGGCGATAGCATTGCAGATCCAGACTTTTACCCCACTGATTTGGATGATTTGTGTTTTGAAAACATAATAGAAGATGACGAATGTGAAGACAGTTTGCCGATTTTGCCCATGGCCGTCAGTGAAAGTAATGAGCAGAGTGCACCAGGATCATCAGGAAATAGAAAAAAATCTAAAATTAGTGTGCTATGGAAGAAAAAATCCCTATCTTTGAACGAACATCAACTTCGTTTTACAGAAGACGAGACTCTAGATAGCAATATTTTAGACCTAGATTCTCCTGCTCAATTTTTTTTCCAAATATTTCCGAAGGAGCTCATTAAATACATATCTGAACAAACAAATTTATATAAAGTTGCTAAAGATCCTAGCAATGCATTTCGTGTCTCGGAAATTGACATACAGCAATTTATTGGAATAGTGTATATAATGTCGTTAGTACATTTGCCAAGAGTAACAAAGCATTGGAATAATTGCATAGGCACTACTTTGATCAAGGAAACGATGCCAGTGAATACTTTCGAAAAAATTAGACAGTTTCGTCATTTCAACGACAATTCCCAAATGCTACCGCGCTCACATCCTGACCATGATCGTTTGTACAAAATACGGCCAGTGATTCTATAATTGAATGAAAGTTGTCAGAAAATCGCATTAGAAAAATGCCTTTGAGTGGATGAGCAAATATGTTCTACTAAAGCTAGACATAACTTGAAGAGGTATAATCCCAAAAAACCAAATAAATGGGGATATAAAATTTTTGTTCTTTGCGGTGTAAGCGGATTTGCATACAACTTTGAGGTTGAGACAGGCGCAGAAAATATTGTGGGACCAAGTGAACCAGACTTAGGAGCGTTCAACGTTGTCATGAGATTGTGCCGGATTGTTCCAAATCAAATGCAGTATAGAATCTACTTTGACAATTATTTCACTTCATTACGCCTTATAGAATTTTTTTCCAAAAGGGGAATACATAGTCTCGGAACAATTCGACGAAACAGAATACCTGATTGTAAACACCAAGAAGAGAAAGCGTTATTGAAGAAGGAAAGAGGATACTCAGAAGAGTTCGTCGGTAACATTGAAGGAGTAGATATATCCACTGTGGCTTGGAAGGATAATAAGATTGTCACTCTGGCTTCTAATTTTGTTGGGGAGCAACCCACATCCAATATAAGACGCTATGATAAAAAAAAATAAAAAGTATATACAGATAGAAAGACCGCAAATAGTTTGTGAGTACAATCACCACATGGTTGGAGTTGACTTGATCGACAGCATAATGGGTAGATATAAAATATTATTGCGAAGTAAGCGTTGGCAAATTCGACTGTTTTACCACTTTTTAGACCTAGCCATGTCTAATGCATGGCTGCTATATAGGAGAGTGCGCAAGGTAAATAACATTGAAGGACAACATTTGTCCTCAGCCAATTTTCGTCAAGAGGTTGCTACAGTGTTATGTAAAATAGGAACAAAGTCCGTTATAAAAAGACGAGGAATTGAGGAGAAATTCAAGCAAAAACACATAAGGGACCAACACAATATGTTCCACCGATGCCGATAAGACAGGATCAAATTGGTCATTGGCCAGAATGGGCAGAAAAACGGATTCGATGTAAGCTACCAGGATGCAATGGGGTATCACAAACTGTGTGTATTAAATGTGGAGTAGCTTTATTTTACAATAAAAATAATAATTGCTTCAAACTATTTCATACTACTTAAACATAAATTTCAGACATATTAACACAATGTGACATATATGTTACATACCCTTAAAATAGGATAATATCCTTTTAAGAAGAAAATATTGAAAAACCAAAATATACGTGTTTGTTTATTTGCTGAAAGCTATGCAAAAAGCCAGTCATTGTATTAAATGATGAAGTTGAGTTATAAAGGGTTAATGTAATAGCGTGTAAGCACTTCAAAGTTTTCGCAGCACTAACCTTGTACGAAGAAATTGAAAATGTGCAACGAAATAGGTAGGCGTTTCGAAGAAAAGGCACGGAGGAACTTAAGCGATCCGATGCTTGCGAGTTCGTAGCGATATTGCAAGAGGCTGGTGCTTTGTCCGTCGATTTCTTTTGATCTTTTTTGTATGGTGTCCTCGTGTATGTTGAATTTGTGATGTTGTGGGATTTGTGACGTTGTGGGATTTGTGTGCGTGGGATGTGGAATGCAATGATGATGTGGTGTGTAATGAAGATGTCCACACCACATTAGATTTTTTTTTTTCCGACGGGGGAATCTTCTAAAGATACTACCAGGGTGAGACTGGGAGCATGCACGATTCATATTGTCCGCTAAATTACACCTCTTTAGGGACCACGCCCACACAGTAATAAATAACTATACAGGACTTGCGAAACAGTATGCCTACATACTAAACCCTTAACTCCGGCTGCTGGGACCGCCGTTAAGCACTACTTCGCAGGCCCAGGCTGGGTGATAACTGCCTCTTCACGACCTACCACTCGGGTTATTTCTGAGTTCTAGGAGCGCTATTGTGGCCCATTCTTTCATTTTAGCCCCCACCAGCTGTGATCGCAGCATGTGACTCACTATGTTGTCGGGCGTTTTCCTTTCATTTGTCAACTTTTCTATGGTGTCTCTCTCTATTACATACCTCGAGCAGGAGAAAGAGACGTGCTCTGCATTTTCTGCGGCATTTCCGCGGAAGGAACATTGTGTCTCGTCATCGTTGCCAAATTTGTGCAGGTATTCCCTGAAACAGCCATGGCCCGATAAGAACTGCGTTAAGTAGAAATCTATCTCACCGTGTTGTCTGTCAATCCAGGCTGATACATTCTTAATTAATCTATATGTCCATCTTCCTTTATCTGCCGCATCCCATTTCTTTTGCCACTCATCGAGACTTGTCTTCCTCTACTTTTTGCGTTCGTCGACCGTTAGGCGCCTATTCATTGCTTTTGTTTTACGGTAGACTCTACTTAACTCAGAGGCCATTTTATTAGGTGGCATAAAACCAGATATGATAGCACTCGCCTCGTGCGACACCGTTCTAAACGCACAGGCAACTCTCAGAGCACATAACCCGGACACAGCCTTTTGCATATTGACACAAGTTTTTTGACGCAGGGCTGTCCCCCATATGGGAGCTGCGTACATGAGCATTGACAGGCTCACTTTGGCCAACAGAGCTCTCCTACTTTGACTTGGGCCACCAATGTTTTCCATGATCCTCGACAGAGCCGCAGTCACTTTAGCCGCCTTACCACAGGCCTTTTCAATGTGCGCCTTGAAATTGAGCCTCGTATCGATCATAACGCCAAGGTACCTCAGTGAATTTTGCGTTACAACGCTATACCCATCAATGTTCAAGGTGACCGTTTCTAGCTTTTTCTGCTCGTGATGAGCACTGCCTCTGTTTTTTCACCTGCAAGCTGCAGCTTGGTACTCGTAAGCCAGTCTTTAATTTTCAACACGGTCTCATTGCATTTGTACTGAATCTGCGAGAGTTCCTTAGTACGATCGTTACGGCAATGTCGTCCGCATAGCCAATTATCTGTGCTTCTTTTGGCAGCGGTAATCGTAACACCCCGTCGTATAGCACATTCCAAAGTAGTGGACCTAGTACGGAGCCTTGTGGTACTCCACCTGTCACCGTGTACGTTTTTGGACCTGCATCGGTATCGTACAGCAGTAGTCTGTCAGACAAATAGCTGCTAATTGTCTTCAGGAGATACCCCGGGGTGTTTCTTGCCTCTAATGCTCTCAGTATATGTGGCCAGTATGCCGAGTTGAAAGCGTTTTTCACGTCCAGCGTAACAACTGCGCAGTATTTTTGAAGTTATACTTCTTATACGAGTTCGGAAAAGGTTGCGATAGATTCAGGTTGCGCAACCTTGCTCAATATGAATCTATGCAACTTTGCTTAATATGAATCTTCGCAACCTTGCTCAATATGAATCTACGCAACCTTGCTCAATATGAATCTACGCAACCTTGTCTGCGAAGATGTTCGAGCAGCAAGCGAAGCGGTGACAATCGGTGATCGTTTGTTCGTTTCTTTCGGTACAGCTCGGCTTTTCTACCAACAACACAATGTTGCCATGCTTATGCTGTTGTTGTTTTTGTAGAACAATGTTTCAATTTTTGGTTGGTGACATATTCAATTAAAAATAAATTCTGTTGGGATTCGAACCTACGTGCTCGTCGTAACTTTTCAAGCGCTTACCACCAACACCACCATTGACACTTGTATTGCGTAGTCCTAATTATGGTTTGGTTATGCATGAAAGAAATATACAATGGATCGCCGATTGTTACCTCTTTCCTTACTGCTGCTGCGCATATGTATGTTTGTATGCTTGTTCATTATTGAAGTTATACTCCTTTTTCTTGCCTTTGTCTTTCATTTCTGCGAATTCCAACTATTTTATGTGCCCTTTTGTTGAAATACCCTGCGTTGGTCCATTTTTTGGAAATCGACCCGCGATGACGAGGTATATCGTTTTATCTGACAGCGTGAGGTTTAAGAAGTTCATTTCTAATTTTGTCTTGTGGCATATTAGAAATGATGTTTCTTCGAAAATCGTTCGCTTACAACGGATAAAACAACTTCTGAGTGGTGATTTTAATGAATAAATTCCTTTTGGTTGAAATGCTCTGCGTTGGCCGTTGAAAAGTTAAGACTATACTTCTCAGGATCATTCATTCCTTTCATTTCTTAAAAGAAATTAATGACCTTTAGAAATATGCATATTTTCATTATTTCGTTGTCATTTCCATATTCGTAGCAATGGAATTTCTATGGCATAAGTAAAGTAATGGCCACCGATTGTCACCCCTTGCCGCTGTAGCAGCTTCGCCTGCAAACATGCGTAAATACATATCGTCACCTGAAATGCAAAATAACGTATCATCAAAAAGTTCGAAATTGACTGCCTTATTGATTATGATTCACTACTTCATATTACAAACATAATATTACATATGTCCAACATTTTCAGGTTCAGCGCTCAGACATAAACCAGTTTTAACCAATATTAAAAATTTTTTTCACTTATGTTCCATTTTATGTCGTGTTTAATTCATGCCACTGTAAATTTCCGAAAATGTTGTTACGTTATTTTGCATTTCAGGTGACGATATGTATGTATACGTATAATCGTGAATACATATCGACGCATTTTTGCGAGAAGCACCAGAAAGTTGTGCAATTTATGATTTTTGGCTTTTGCCATCGTCGCGAAAAGACGACTTGTTGGCAAAGGCATGCTCGGGGAGATGTTACGGCCTCTGTTTTTATGAATGAAGCGAGATCGCTTGTGGAATTTGCGCCTGCGTTCATGAATGAAATCGTTTTTGTTGTAAAATGTACTACACTTGTTCTTCGCCAATTTGGCTACCATATTGTCTTGTGAAGATCAATTTTTTGTTGGTGACATATTCATATTTGTACGCATAGATGTATATGCATTATTTGTTTGGCAATGTATGCAAATATATGTACATATAAGTGTATATGAATGTATGAACATGCAAGTCAATGCGCGCACATGTAATAAGTATATTGATAAGTGATAAAAATATGATTTCAATTTCTGAACGCGCACAAGCGTATACATACACTCATATGAGCATGTGCAGATACACAAGATAGGATAGAAGATGTATGCCTTTTAACATCGTATACTATACAAATAAATATTTTTCTTACTAATAGAAATTAAATTTATCACAGCAATATATGTACATATTATACATATACTTCTACTACTAATGCGAATTCTTTACTATTTTGTGCGACTTTTAGTTGAAATACTCTGGGTTAGCCGTTGAAAAGTTAAGATTTCACCGGATCATTTCTGTAGACAATGTTTATTTACTAATTAATTCGTGTTCTATATAATATTGACGTACTATTTGTAGTATTAGTACACAGTGAATAGTGATTTAAATAAACAATAAAATAAGTGACACGTGATAATACGCGGATTCCAGGTTATGTGATGGTAAGTTTATCTTGAATATTTCAATTGTCCGTAATAGATGCACCTTGTGCATTAAACTTGTGCTTTTGAAACAAATATCAATTAGATTGGCAAAAATTTTAATGTTTTGATTTTAAATTGATTACACCGCGGCAAAAGACAGTGCAGCCCGTGTTTCAAGAGGAGAGAAAACAGCACAATATTAACGTGAATACCGAGCACGAAAAAAAGCGGAGCGGGAAAAGGAGAAACTGAAAATGATAGCTGGCAGTCAATCGAGGAAGAGAAAAACAGCTGCGGAATATCAGAGAGCGCGTAAAAAAGATTCAAAGTTTGCTGTTCCATGAATCTCTGCGGGAGCATCTATAACTACTGATGAATCAACGATCGTCAATTCACCGATAACTGCTGGGCTTTCAACGCGGGCAATGCAGCCCGTGTTTCAAGAGGAGAGAAAACAGTACAATATTATCGTGAATACCGAGCACGAAAGAAAGAAGAGCGGAAAAAGGAGAAATTGGAAATAATAGCTGGCAGTCAAACAAAGAAGAGGAAAACAGCTGCCGGATATCAGAGAGCGCGTAAAAAAGATTCAACGTTTGCTGTTCTATCAATCTCGGCGGGAGCATCTATTACTATGTACTGATGTATCAACGGTCGTCAATTCACCGATAACTGCTGGGCCTTCAACGCGTGTTGATGGATTAATGACGGCTGGACCTCCGATCAATGTTGATAAAATAAATGACAGTGATAATACGCATAACACAGCGGATTCCAGGTTATGTGATGGTAAGTTTCTCTTGAATATTTCAATTGTCCGTAAAAGATACACCTTGTGAATTAAACTTGTGCCTTAAAACTAATATCAATTAGATTGACAAAAATTTTAATATTTTGATTTTAAATTGATTTTACAGCGGAAAAAGACAGTGCAGCCCGTGTTTCAAGATGAAGGAAAACAACACAATATTATCGTGAATACCGAGCACGAAAAAAAGCAGAGCGGGAAAAGGAAAAATTGGAAATGATAGCTGGGAGTCAAACGAAGAAGAGGAAAACAGCTGCGGAATATCAGAGAGCGCGTAAAAAAGATTCAACGTCTGCTGTTCCTTCAATCTCTGCAGGAGCATCTATAACTACTGATGAATCAACGATCGTCAATTCACCGATAACTGCTGGGCTTTCAACGCGGGCAGTGCAGCCCGTGTTTCAAGAGGAGGGAAGACAGCACAATATTATCGTGAATACCGAGCACGAAAGAAAGCAGAGTGGGAAAAGAAGAAATTGGAAATGATAGCTGGCAGTCAAACGAAGAAGAGGAAAACAGCTGTGGAATATCAGAGAGCGCGTAAAAAAGATTCAACGTTTGTTGTTCCATCAATCTCTGCAGGAGCATCTATAACTACTGATGAATCAACGATCGTCAATTCACCGATAACTGCTGGGATTTCAACGCGGGCAGTGCAGCCCGTGTTTCAAGAGGAGGGAAGACAGTACAATATTATCGTGAATACCAAGCACGAAAGAAAGCAGAGTGAGAAAAGGAGAAATTGGAAATGATAGCTCGCAGTCAAACAAAGAAGAGGAAAACAGCTGCGGGATATCAGAGAGCGCGTAAAAAAGATTCAACGTTTGTTGTTCCATCAATCTCTGCAGGAGCATCTATAACTACTGATGAATCAACGATCGTCAATTCACCGATAACTGCTGGGCTTTCAACGCGGGCAGTGCAGCCCGTGTTTCAAGAGGAGGGAAGACAGCACAATATTATCGTGAATACCGAGCACGAAAGAAAGCAGAGTGGGAAAACGAGAAATTGGAAATGATAGCTCACAGTCAATCGCGGAAGAGGAAAACAGCTGCGGAATATCAGAGAGCGCGTAAAAAAGATTCAACGTCTGTTGATTCATCAATCTTTGCGGGAGCATCTACATATAACTCTTGATGAGTCAACGATCGTCAATTTACTGATAACTGCTGGGCTTTCAACGCGTGTTGATGGATTAATGACGGCTGGACCTCCGATCAATGCTGATGCTGTTCCATCAATCTCTGCGGGAGCATCTATTACTACTGATGAATCAACGATCGTCAATTCACCGATAACTGCTGGGCTTTCAACGCGGGCAGTACAGCCCGTGTTTCAAGAGGAGGGAAGACAGCACAATATTATCGTGAATACCGAGCACGAAAGAAAGTAGAGCGGGAAAAGGAGAAGTTGGAAATGATAGCTGGCAGTCAAACGAAAAAGAGGAAAACTGCAGCGGAATATCAGAGAGCGCGTAAAAAAGATTCAATGTTTGCTGTTCCATCAATCTATGCGGGAGCATTTATAACTACTGATGAATCAACGATCGTCAATTCACCGATAACTGCTGGGCTTTCAACGCGGGCAGTGCAGCCCGTGTTTCAAGAGGAGGGAAGACAGCACAATATTATCGTGAATACCGAGCACGAAAGAAAGCAGAGTGGGAAAAGGAAAAATTGGAAATGATAGCCCGCAGTCAATCGAGGAAGAGGAGAACAGCTGCGGAATATCAGAGAGCGCGTTAAAAAGATTCAACGTCTGCTGTTTCATCAATCTCTGCGGGAGCATCTACATATAACTATTGATGAATCAACGATCGTCAATTTACTGATAACTGCTGGGCTTTCAACGCATGTTGATGGATTAATGACGGCTGGACCTCCGATCAATGTTGATAAAATAAATGACAGTGATAATACGCATAACACAGCGGATTCCAGGTTATGTGATGGTAAGTTTCTCTTGAATATTTCAATTGTCCGTAATAGATGCACCTTGCGCATTAAACTTGTGCTCTTGAAACTAATATCAATTGGATTGGCAAACATTTGAATGCTTTGATGTTAAATTGATTTTACTGCGGGAAAAAACAGTGCAGCCCGTGTTTCAAGAGGAGGGAACACAGCACAATATTATCGTGAATACCCAACAAGAAAGAAAGCAGAGCGGGAAAAGGAGAAATTGGAAATGATAGCTGGCAGTCAATCGAGGAAGAGGAAAACAGCTGCGGAATATCAGAGAGCGCGTAAAAAAGATTCCACGTCTGCTGTTCCATCAATCTCTGCAGGAGCATCTATAACTACTGATGAATCAACGATCGTCAATTCACCTATAACTGCTGAGCCTTCAACGCGTGTTGATGGATTAATGACTGCTGGACCTCCGATCAATGTTGATAAAATAAATGACAGTGATAATACGCATAACACAGCGGATTTCAGGTTATGTGATGGTAAGTTTCTCTTGAATATTTCAATTGTCCGTAATAGATGCACCTTCCGCATTAAACTTGTGCTCTTGAAACTAATATCAATTGGATTGGCAAACATTTGAATGCTTTGATGTTAAATTGATTTTACTGCGGGAAAAAACAGTGCAGCCCGTGTTTCAAGAGGAGGGAAAACAGCACAATATTATCGTGAATACCCAACAAGAAAGAAAGCAGAGCGGGAAAAGAAGAAATTGGAAATGATAGCTGGCAGTCAATCGAGGAAGAGGAAAACAGCTGCGGAATTTGAGAGAGCGAGTAAAAAAGATTCAATGATAGTGATAATACGAATAACACAGCGGATTCCAGGATATGTTCTCTTTAATATTTCAATTGTCCGTAATAGATGCACCTTCTGCATGAAACGTGTGCTCTTGGAACTAATATCAATTGGATTGGCAAAAATTTTAATGTGTTTATTTTAAATTGATTTTACCGCGGGAAAAGACAGTGCAGCCCGTGTTTCATGAGGAGGGAAAACAGCACAACATTATCGTGAATACCGAACAAGAAAGAAAGCGGAGCGGGAAAAGGAGAAATTGGAAATGATAGCTGGCAGTCAATCGAGGAAGGGGAAAACAGCTGCGGAATATCAGAGAGCGAGTAAAAAAGATTCAGCGTCTGCTGTTCCATCAATCTCTGAGGGAGCATCTATAACTACTGATGAATCAAAGATCGTCAATTCACCTATAACTGCTGGGCCTTCAACGCGTGTTGATGGATTAATGACGGCTGGTCCTCCGATTAATGTTGATAAAATAAATGATAGTGATAATACGAATAACACAGCGGATTCCAGGTTATGTTCTCTTTAATATTTCAATTGTCCGTAATAGATGCACCTTCTGCATGAAACGTGTGCTCTTGGAACTAATATCAATTGGATTGGCAGAAATTTTAATGTTTTGATTTTAAATTGATTTTACCGCGGGAAAAGACAGTGCAGCCCGTGTTTCATGAGGAGGGAAAACAGCACAATATTATCGTGAATACCGAACAAGAAAGAAAGCAGAGCGGGAAAAGGAGAAATTGGAAATGATAGCTGGCAGTCAATCGAGGAAGAGGAAAACAGCTGCGGAATATTAGAGAGCGCGTAAAAAAGATTCAGCGTCTGCTGTTCCATCAATCTTTGCAGGAGCATCTATAACTACTGATGAATCATCGATCGTCAATTCACCGATAACTGCTGGGCCTTCAACACGTGTTGATGGATTAGTGACGGCTGGACCTCCGATCAATGTTGATCAAACAAGGATTGGTGGACTTTCTACGTGCATTGAGCCATCAACGATTGCTGGACCTTCTACGTGTGTTGATCCATCAACGTTTGCAGGACCCTCTACAAGTAGTGGTATAAATTTCAGGGATATACCACGAAAGAAATCAAAAGCAAAGTATCAGCGAGAGTATAGAGCACGGCAAAAATCTCAGCGAGAATTGGCAAGGGCCGCACCATCACGGCAAAGAAACGTGAGTACAACCGAGGATACAGAGCAAAACACCGATAATACCGGCACCGAAAACGTGAGAAATAATCCGCAAATTCCTTATGGTCACGTTCAACAACATTAAAAAGCACATGAGTTTGTAATGGCAGAATTTATAGTTAAAAATAGTTTTGGATTTGCTTGTTTGATATGTGAGCGCCTGTGGTTCAAGCAAGATTTAACCGCACTTCCTGAGAATATTGATCAGGAAGTACTTTACAGAATTCTACCGGATGTTCCAAGTGAAAATATTAAACCATGTTCAGCGTGTGTGCAATCACTGCGGCAAAAAAAATACCAACTTACGCAGTTTACAATGGCTTCAAATATCCACCAATGCCTTATGATTTGCCACCGTTGGATATTATAACGGAATGATTAATTTCCCCCAGCATTCCTTTCATGGAAATAAAACGTTTGAGACACGTGCATGGGCAATTTAGAGTATATGGACAGGTTATAAATGTGCCGGTTGATGTGGATACGATGGTAAAAAAACTACCACGCAATATTGGAGATGATCACAGTATCAACGTGCACATAAAAAAACGGAAGATTCACAAATCGGGCTATGTTCAAGGCTTGATTAATAAAAGGACAATTCGAGCATGGTTAAACTTTCTCAAAGGTACACCACTTTATCAAGACATAGAAATTGATCAGCAGTTCTTGAATAGACCGATATGTGATGGGAATATGCCAAACGACGGAGTCAGTGAACAAATCACAATCGAAGATAGCCTCACTTCCCAGCAACAAACGCTATTATGCCTTATATGGCTGCAAAAAATATGAGACTTCGTGTTGCTTCATCCCTGACTGTTGCCTTCAAGTTTATCGGGAATGGCACAAGAGTGACGAGACAACAAATAGAATCAGAAGAGTATATACAAAATTGCCTCGACACAAATCTGGCATTTCTAAAATCAATACCGAATTCTGCATATTATTGGTCGCAGCGTAAGAAAGATTTATTCGCCTTGATTCGGCAACTCGGAAGGCCTACGATGTTTCTCACAATGAGAGCAAATGAAATTGGGTGGATCCCGCTGTTACAACTGCTACAAAAAATGAAAGATGGAAGAGTAATTTCTGAAGATGAAACTGCTCAATTGAATTGGTTGGATAAAAGTACATTAATCAACGAGGACACTGTAACCTGTGCCATCTATTTCGACAAATTAGTGCACACGTTAATGAGTCTCCTACAAAGCAAAAAAGCATCCCCATTTGCACAATATAGGGTGAAAGACTATTTCAAGCGAATCGAATTTCAACATCGTGGTAGTCCTCACGCCCATATTCTACTCTGGCTGGAGAACGCACCGAAGCGTCCATTGGAGGAAGACAGAGAAAGTGCGATATCATTTAATCGCAGTATCCACATCTGAAGCATCAGGAAACATCAAATTGCTGACACATAAACACACATTTACTTGTTTTATAAAAGTAAGAGGTAACCAGCCACAATAATGTCGATTTGAAGCCCCTTTCCTGCCTTCTCGATCTACACAAATACTCGTCCCTATGAAGAAAGAAGACCCAAATTTCGTCAGTTACGCTAGTCATTACAAGAAAATAAGGCCTCAATACGAAATAGCCGATTACAACGACATTGATGATTTCTATCAAAACAACAATATAACTTCGGATGAACAGTACTATAAAATACTTTCTGCGGGAATTAACCGGCCACGGATTTTCTTGAAAAGAACACCAGCGGAAAAATGGCATAATGCATCAAACCCATTCTTATTTAATGTTTTAAAATCGAATATGGATTTGCAGTTCATATTAGACGAATGCGCGACGTACGTGGTAGACTATGTTAATAAATCTAACCGAGGGATCAGTAATTTACAGGGACAAATTAATGAAATCACAGAAAAATATCCGGATTTGGAGTGGTTGAAATCACTAGAAAAATGAGTGTCGACTTATTGAACTCAGTAGAGATTTCGAGCCAAGAAGCAGCTTGGTGGCTACTTCGTAAACCAATGTCAGAAGCTTCTAGATCGATAATATTCATCCCAACGTCGTGGCCGATAAACCGACAGAGTTTGAAAAAAGCACGCAAAGAATTGATGGAGCTTAATGGCGAGTCCACAGACATTTGGAGGTATAATGTGTTCGACAAATACGAGCAACGACCGGAGGAATTGAACGATCTAACTCTGGCCCAGTTTTGTGCGCAATACAAATGCAACGCCAATAACGAATACAAGAAATTGACTAAACACCATGTTATAAGATATACAAATAATAATATAAGAACCCAATTCGTAGAGTACAAAAGAGAGATGGTTACGCTGCATATTCCCTTCCGCAACGAAGAGACAGAACTACTTTCTGAATCAAAATTCCTTCAAATTTATGCAGACAATGAGAACATTATTCTAGAGCGTCGCAAGAAATTCGAGTCCAACATCAACATTGAAGAAACTATGAGATTATGCAAGCAGACAATCAGGCTGTTATGGGAGCGGTTCCTCAGCCACTTCCTTTCGATGAAATGTACGCAGATCCTAATTCAAACGTCATCGATGATCTCCGCTTAGCAACCTTGAACAGACTCCAACCAATTGCGAAGCGAAGAGAAAATTTAATGCCGAATGCACAATTTTGTGAACTTATGCAAGCAACAAATATCGGACAACGATCCATCCTAATGCAGGCTATCCATCATTTAACATCGAAACAACTTCAACCATTGTTAGTATTTCTGACAGGTCCCGCTGGATGTAGAAAAACTTTTGTAATTCGCCTCATCATGGAAATTTACAATAAATATGCAACCGACAACGCACACTGTAATGCATATCTCACATGTGCTTCGACAGGAAAAGCGGCAGTGGCAATCGACGGTACCACCATTCATACTGCTTTGTCGTTGTCCACCTGTAAAGACAATGCTTTGAGTGCAGAAGTCTTACACCAATTCCGATCATTGTTTCAACACAATCGCTTGATCATAATCGATGAAGTTAGTATGGTTGAAGCAGAGCTTCTGGAAAGAGCCGACAGGAGATTGAAAATTATAAAAGGTAATTCAGATGCACCTTTTGGGGACTAGACATGATACTAGTTGGGGATTTGAGACAACTCCCGCCAGTGAAAGCTACTCCAATTTTCAAACAATCGAAACATTACATTGGGTCGCAAACTTGGCGTTCATTCAAACTGCATGAACTCACACAAGTCATGCGTCAAGCAAATGTAGTTTTCTCGATCATTCTAACGAAAATCGGGAATGGGGATCGGCTAAATGATGAAGAACTTGCGTTAGTAGAATCAAAATTTATGACAGAAGAAGAAGCCAATACATTATGTCCTTACGGGATTCGACTGGGATATTCTAATGCCACGGTCGACAAATATAATCAATTCATCTTGGCAAATCATCCTGATCAGATCATATCCGCGGCTGTAGACTTCATCGCAGGTTGTGAAAATGATGAACAATTACAGAGCACACGTAGTGCCCTTGAGAAGAAAACACTACCAGCTGATACCGGTGGACTGCTACAGCGTTTAACACTCGTCAATGGAAAATATTGCATTATAACAGCCAACATCGCAGTTGCTGATGGATTAACCAACGGTGCTATTGGGAAATTAGATCACGTAGAAAGAAACGACAATGGGGAAGTCACTCGAGTATGGCTAGTATTTCCAAATTGTGGTAAAACTGGGGTAAAAGCTTGTATGACAGCACGATCATTCATGCTAGCAAATAATATCAATCCTTTGGCCGTGCCAATTGCCCGACGAAACGCAACAATACATCTTAATAGACAGAGGAGTATATCAGCTAAGAGAAACCACTTTCCACTGGCACCAGCTTCTGGGTTGACAATTCACAAGTCGCAAGGAGGAACTTTCAATGAAATTGTTTACTATTATCAAAAAGCTCAATCTCAACAATTAGTTTATGTTGCACTGTCAAGAGCTTTTGCCATTGAAAGAGTTTACATTATCCCAGTGAACAAACAGAAAAAATTTTATCATGGCATTGGAAGCAATGACAGGTCATGTCGCGCTTTGCGAGATGAAATGATAAAATTACGTCAAAATCCAATTATCACCTTAGAAAAAGAATTATTCGAGTTTCTTAGCACAAGAAAATGTTTATCAATAATATCATTCAATAGTCAAAGTCTTCGTGCTCATGTTGATGATTTCTCAGACAGAGTGTTAAACAGTCAAACATCTTGATGTTATCAGAAACATTTATGAACGACAACGAGCCTCCTGTATCCGTACCAAATTTTGACTTCGTTGTAAGATTTCAACGAAATGAAAAAAGAAATTCAGGTGTTGCTATTTATCACAATGAGAAAGACAAATGTCATATTCTCACTCCTCATTTAGATATAAAATCTCCGTACACGAGTGATGCTGATGTGACGATATCAACATCAACAAGAATTGGCGATTTGTGTGCGGTAGAATGCAAAATGAACCCTAGCGATAATCATAATAGTAAAAAATTGTATTTAATTGCCATTTATATTTCACCAAATTCATCGATGAGAGATATAAAATTGATCATCGGTAAAGCTTTATTACCGTTGTCAACTGCAGGTTCACAAGCTTTTGCAGATAATCTCGGAGAACCAGTAGAGTATAGCGAACACCCGGTACTCCTTCCGGGAGATTTCAATGTAAATTTCTCATTGCCAGAAGCAGACCCATTACTTGCATTCCTCAGAGAAAAATTTTCATTAGAAATGATCAATGAAAGAAATGATCCTACGACATAAGGAGGTGCGGTATTCGCGAGAAATATAGATAAAATATTTTTGTTATCATAATCCAATTGTAAATATTTTAGACATCAATCCGTCAGAACCCAGAAATGATAATTGATTTAGGCTTTGCTTTGTAAAATGTGAATTTAAGATTTCTAGTTTTCTTTGTACAAAATGATATACATTTCTTGGAATATCACTAAGAAGTATAACTTTCGAGAGGAGAGAAAACAGCACAATATTATCGTGAATATCGAGCACGAAAGAAAGCAGAGCGGGAAAAGGAGAAATTGGAAATGATAGCTGGCAGTCAAACGAAGAAGAGGAAAACAGCTGTGGAATATCAGAGAGCGCGTAAAAAAGATTCAACGTCTGCTGTCTCATCAATCTCTGCGGGAGCATCCACATACTAATAACTACTGATGAATCAACGATCGTCAATTCACCGATAACTGCTTGGCTTTCAACTCGGGCAGTGCAGCCCGTGTTTCAAGAGGAGGGAAGACAGCACAATATTATCGTGAATACCGAGCACGAAAGAAAGCAGAGTGGGAAAAGGAGAAATTGGAAATGATAGCTGGCAGTCAATCGAGGAAGAGGAAAACAGCTGCAGAATATCAGAGAGCGCGTAAAAAAGATTCAGCGTCTGCTGTTTCATCAATCTCTGCGGGAGCATCTACATATAACTATTGATGAATCAACCATCGTCAATTTACTGATAACTGCTGGGCATTCAACGCGGGCAGTGCAGCCCGTGTTTCAAGAGGAGGGAAGACAGCACAATATTATCGTGAATACCGAGCACGAAAGATAGCAGAGTGGGAAAAGAAGAAATTGGAAATGATAGCTGGCAGTCAATCGAGGAAGAGGAAAACAGCTGCAGAATATCAGAGAGCGCGTAAAAAAGATTCAACGTCTGCTGTCTCATCAATCTCTGCGGGAGCATCTACATATAACTACTGATGAATCAACGATCGTCAATTCACCGATAACTGCTGGGCTTTCAACGCGGGCAGTGCAGCCCGTGTTTCAAGATGAGGGAAGACAGCACAATATTATCGTGAATACCGAGCACGAAAGAAAGCAGAGCGGGAAAAGGATAAATTGGAAATGATAGCTGGCAGTCAAACGAAGAAGAGGAAAACAGCTGCGGAATATCAGAGAGCGCGTAAAAAAGATTCAGCGTCTGCTGTTTCATCAATCTCTGCGGGAGCATCTACATATAACTATTGATGAATCAACGATCGTCAACTTACTGATAACTGCTGGGCATTCAACGCGTGTTGATGGATTAATGACGGCTGGACCTCCGATCAATGTTGATAAAATAAATGACAGTGATAATACGCATAACACAACGGATTCCAGGTTATGTGATGGTAAGTTTCTCTTGAATATTTCAATTGTCCGTAATAGATGCACCTTGTGCATTAAACTTGTGCTCTTGAAACTAATATAAATTGGATTGGCAAAAATTTTAATGTTTTGATTTTAAATTGATTATACCGCGGAAAAAGACAGTGCAGCCCGTGTTTCAAGAGTAGAGAAAATAGCACAATATTAACGTGAATACCGAGCACGAAAGAAAGCAGAGCGGGAAAAGGAGAAATTGGAAATGATAGCTGGCAGTCAAACGAAGAAGAGGAACACAGCTGCGGAATATCAGAGAGCGCTTAAAAAAGATTCAACGTTCAACTGCGGGAGCATCTATAACTACTGATGTATCAACGGTCGTTAATTCACCGATAACTGCTGGGCCTTCAACGCGTGTTGATGGATTAATGACGGCTGGACCTCCGATCAATGTTGATAAAATAAATGACAGTGATAATACGCATAACACAGCAGATTCCAGGTTATGTGATGGTAAGTTTCTCTTGAATATTTCAATTGTCCGTAATAGATGCACCTTGTGCATTAAACTTGTGCTCTTGAAACTAATATCAATTGGATTGGCAAACATTTTAATGTTTTGATTTTAAATTGATTATACCTACCGAGCACGAAAGAAAGCAGAGCGGGAAAAGGAGAAATTGGAAATGATAGCTGGCAGTCAAGCAAAGAAGAGGAAAACAGCTGCGGAATATCAGAGAGCGCGTAAAAAAAGATTCAACGTTTGCTGTTCCATCAATCTCGGCGGGAGCATCTATAACTACTGATGAATCAACGGTCAATTCACCGATCAATTCACCGGTCAATTCACCGATAACTGCTTGGCCTTAAACGTGTGTTAATAGATATTACAAAAAAGAGATGATTATGCTGCATATTCTCTTCCGCAACGAAGAGACAGAACTACTTTTCTAGTCAAAGTTCCTTCATTTAGACTTTGCTTTATTCTTCATTTTATGTGCATAATAAATTTATAAAATGTGAATTTAACTTTTCTAGTTTTCTTTCATAAAATGATATGCATTTCTTGGAATATCACTAAGAAGTATAACTTCATACGCGCGTAGGGACTCCACGCACCTTTTTTTAATCTCCATACATCCATCTGGTGCCCTCTATGGCTTTGTCCGCAATGTCCGTCACTTTTCCAACTGCGTCTAAACTGGACCGATGTCTTCTAATCCAAATTAGTTTTAGAATAACCCAGGAGACTATTCTTCTATTCGATACGCGCTCGGCTCTCCCGCCGGTTTGTTTGGCTTTTGAAGAAGAACCAGCCGCTGTTTTTTCCATACTTTCGGAAAAACTCCTTCATTCAGGCATCGTGTGCAGAGCTCGGCGAATGTCCTCTTGCTATGGCTGATGGCAATTTTCAGTGCCGTGTTCGGGATGCCATCAAGTCCTGGAGCCTTTGCGTTGCCAAATCTCTCCGCCACTTCGATTACCTCCTTCTCGTCTACAATTGGATATTCCATCCTGGTTGGTATCGTTCTACTCGATTGTGGTTCTTGCGTTGGGAAGAGCGTTTTTTAGGAGGGTCGGACAGGTTGGTGCTTGACTTTTACCCCCTATGATTTTCGCCATCACTATTTTATACGCGTCACCCCACGGATTCTCGTTCACCTTTTCACATAGTTCTTTAAAACTCAAAGATTTACTTCTTTTGATATCCTTCTTGAGTTCTTTACGTTTTCTTTTGAAACCTTCGCGCAATATTGTATGGTGTGGCGTACCTTGGCATCTTTGGCAGAGGTGTCTCGCTTTATGGCATTCGCTTCTCAATGTGCTGATCTCCTCGTTCTAACAATATGCGGGCCTTTGAGTTATGTTGTGTCTTTTCCTACACATAGCGGCATCACAGGCTTTACTTATGCGCTTCACCAGCTTTTCCGCCTGTCGGTCGACGTTGATCGCACCATCTAGGTTCCCATCCAACATAAGTTTGAAAGTTTCTTCATCGAACGTTTCCACCTTCCATTCTTTTTTCTGCAATTTTTTTACGCTCGATCGTGTTTGTAGTATTTGTTTGCGGATTTCCAGCAGGATGGCCAGGTGGTCGCTATGTGTGTAAAAGTCGCACACCTTCAAATTTGCAGATCGAACCAGCGTGCTGCTGGCGAATGTGATATCTATTATCGATCAGCGTCTGTTCGTTTCAAAAGTATTTCTACCGCCGATATTAAGCAGCACGGCGTCTAGCATAGAAAACGCTTTGAGTAGAGCATTACCACGTCTGTTTGTATAGCTACTACCCCATTCAATTGTCTATGAGTTGAAATCGCCTGCTATCACGTTTGACGGGGTAGTGAGGGCGTCTCGGATTAGTTCATCCAGAATTATTTCGTAGTCTCCATGCAACACACTCGGGGGAATATAGACGGTGTAGAAATTTATTTCTACCACCTATTTTTGCTCGTGTATTGTAAGATCTCCCCAGAAGCGGCTTATCTTGAAAGGCGTTGCCCCCACAGGCCCATATGGCAGCGTTGTTTTCCTTGTCGGAGATCCACGTGCAAGGTTTATGTTTTTATATTGCTCACACACTATCGCCACATCTATCTTTTCTTCGAATATTGTTTGTTTCAGTAGCACTTCAGCCGCTTCACAGTGGTTTAGGTTAATTTGGACAACTCTTATTTTGTCTTTTTACACGTCGCTTGATATAGAGGACACTTCCAACTTCCGATCCGCTGTCCGTTCTCCTTTTTCCCGCTGCTTTTGCATGCTGCACATGATGGGCTTTTATCACATTCATTTGCGAAATGTCCCTTTTCACCACAGTTAGCACAACATGTGCTTCGATCTTCCTCACTCGTACTCGGCACCTGAAACACTTTCTGAGGTTGGGCTTTTCCCTTATTCTGCAGACCACCCATTCAATCTTGAGCTTATGAGCGTCGAGCAGCCGTTTTGAGTCCACTGGGGAAGGCTGATGACTGCCGTCTGCGTGCCTGCGTACACCTGCCTGATGGCTATGATCGCATTTTCGTCAAAGAAACTCAGCTCTTTAATTTGTGAGCATACTGCCACCGCTATGTCTTCTATGGTGGTTATTTCGTCCAGGTCTCTGATCTCCACCGATACCTCGTGGGTTAGGGCTCTTATTTGCGGCTGGTCGCCTAGAACTTTGCATATCTCCTTTTCATATGCTTCCGTGTTTTTCATCTGGTCCTTCTTCATTTCAAGCAGTAGTTCGCCTTATACCGTTTTCCGGATCCGCGAAACGTTCTCGCCAAGCTCTTTCTGAGCATCTTAGCTCTTAGCATATCGCTGTACGTCATGTTTCCAGTGCGCGCAATGAGAATTGCATCGGGCCTCGAGTGTGGAGCAAAAGCAGCCTTTTTAATCGAGTTTTGTGTTTTTCGTTTCACCTGTTTCCATTCATTTGCCTTTTCTTCTTCCTTCCGTTCTTTTGTAGGAATGTTTCCTTCATTCCTCTTGCACGCGGTGCTTCTCTTTTGGACCTCCTCTTGGCTAGCTTTACTTTTAGGCGGGGTCTTCCGCGTCAGTTGCTCATCCTCTCGGGGTCTTTTCGGTGTTGAGTCTGTTCCTGTGAGCCTTAGGGGGGCATTTCGTTTGCTTTCCTTCATGCATTGCTTCTGTTAGCCTCTTGATCATGTCCCCTAGTTCAGACATAATGTCACCCTTCAGTTGCGTTGGTTCCGATTGAGGCGTGTTGTCTTGCAGCGTAGGTGGGGACGACCTCGCTCTTACAGGATTTTCAACAACTAGCGCCTGTTTTGGTGATCGCATCAATCTTGGTTCACGTGTGAAGGGGTCAGCTTCGCTAGATCCGCTTATGGTCGGCGTTTTCCTGGATAAATCCGTTTCTAGGAACATGCTGCCAGAGCTTCGAGTGCCGTTGCTCATCATGCAGTTAGGTACACTGCTGCTATTGGTTTTGGTGTATTTTCTCAACTCATTCTCCATTTTTTTTTATAGTGCATCGTGTGTAGGGGGCGGGCCGAAATAGACAGGAACGGGTGTACCCTCGGAGACTATGCTCCTACCTCAGTTAACTGAGGCCTGTCCTTCGCTTTACCAGTCCCGGAAAACACGGACGGACCGGCGCTTGCCCGGTGGAGACATCGCTGTCAAGATATCCAGGGACTCCCAGTGCGCCGCGCTGTGTACCGGTCACGTTGTAAAATCAGCCGCACCTAACATGGTGAACAGACGGTGACTAGGAAGCCGCCTATTATGGGTCCGTCGCGCCTGGATTTTGCTTTTCGTTCATTATGTCCAAACATGATGAGAGGACACATATTTCTATGTGGCGGTGTCGATTCGCCACAGTCACGGGAGCTTCAGCGGATCTGCTAGCTTTTATGCCGCATCCCTCACTCCTGCCGCTCATCGTCGGGGGTTGCTTATTCGTTTTGACTTATTTCGCCACTAACCTGCTACTACACGCCGTTCGGCTATCCGCGACCTGCCGACCCCCCCGGTAGCTTAGAGCATCGCTAGAGCACCCAAAGTTTGAGTGCGTGCGTCTGTACGCGCCGGAGGATGCGCCTCCAGCGCCGACTGGATCAGTAGCACCGACCACACAAGCGGTCAATTAGCTGGAACAGGTTACTCTATCGGCCGCCGGACGGAGCAATGGGAGTAACGGTCCTGAGTCAACCGATGTGGCCCTGCACCGAATCGATCCCTGGGCTTAAAAACGCGATACTACGACCGCTGGTCGGCCCAAGAAAACGCAGTCCCCAATACTGGGACAAACACTAGCACCCTTTTGGACGCTCCCTTCATCAACCTTACGGGTTGATGCCTTTTTGCGTGATTGCGAAGTATAGGTGGCCGATTGACGTCGCGCATCGCAGTGCGATGTAGCAGCGTGTAATGCGGCCTGTTGCAGATTTGGCACACACCCCTCGACTCACACTCTTGAAGCCTATGCGTCTGCGATAAGCAGCTTAGACAGTGTCCATGTGCCTGGGTCACTTGCTGTCGTTGTAACGGTCGCAGTCCTCTAAAGCTTCCCAAAGTGGTGCAGACGATGTGAGCATGTTATACGATGCTCGTCCGAGATTCGTGATGAACGGTTGCCTGTGGCAGGTGCGGTTGCCGGTGCTGTTGCAACTGCAGCTCGAGGTGTTAGGGTAGGCCCGGGGCGTTGCACACTGGTAGCCGACTGAAAGGTTGGCGTGGCTAACACCGGCTTATCTACGTCCATGATAATCTATGTATAAAGGAGATTGTTAATTATACGTGTCTGTCATACAGTTTGACGTGGGAAATGTGCCATGATATGTGGCATGAATGGGTCGTCGTATTGATTAACCAATTGTATTAGTTTTCTTTGTTAACTGTTTACGGATTGTTATTTTTAACGGTTGGTATTACCATGTTTCTCGCTTTTTGTCGTTTTTATTTAATTAGTCAATTGTATCACGGTAACATCGGCTTGTTGTTTGCGGTTTGCGGATCATCGGAGGTTGGCAGAAAGCACAGCCTTACGAGCGGTCTGGTTAACGTTCCGTTTTGGGTATGGAGATCAACGATTCGTATGTGACCATCGGAGCCGTAATGTAGCTTTTCTATGCGGCCAAGCCTCCATTCGGTAGGGGGAAGACAATCATCATGGATGAGGATGCATTCTCCAAGTTTTGGTGCTTGTTCAGGAGTCTTCCAACGATTTTTTTTAGGTGATCCTATATGTTTTCTTCTTTCCATCTGATGGGTCTTGCGAGAGTACTGTGAGTGGCAAACATACAAAGACAACCGCATAGCCTTTCATGAGAGTGGGAGACCTTAACATGGACGCCTTTACCTGAAAAGGCCTAGCAAAATCAACACCTGTTTTGGTGAAAAGCAGAGCGACATTGCAGCGTTCAGGTGGCAGTGCTGTCATAATCTGAGTTCCCATCTTCTGTTTGTGCATAGTGCAAATCTTGCACGTGAAGAAGCACTTTTTGATTTGCGGCCCAAGGCGGGGGATGTGTTGCATGAGGCGATGCTCGGCGTGTAGCATTAATATGTGGATGTAATTGAGGAATAATGTTGCAAACGGAGACCTCTCTGGAATTATTATGGGGTGGCGTTCGTTGTATGTTAGGCTTGAATTAGCAGAATAAGACCTTTCGTGCCCAGAAATGGGTTTAGAACTAAGAGTGGGCTCTTTTTATCAATTGGCTTCGATTATCTTAGTAGGGATATAATGTGGTTGAAGTAGCGCGCTTGCGTATATGCGATTAGTGCGACCTTTGCCTTTTGTAACTCTAGGTGCGTCACTGTGTTGCATGGGAAATTAGGTGAGCCTTTGACTTTGCTTTAGAGTTGTCCTATAAATTTGAACATGTAAGCAACTACTCTGAGAGCTCTTGGAAACGATGAAAATCGTTCACGGATGTCGGTATCAGCCAATAATGTGTGAAAGGTGGTGATTTTTCAGGAGATTCTATCAACCATCGGGGGCCATTCCACCAGAGAGTGGTGGTGTCAAGGTGCAGTGGCTTGCACCCTCTTGTGCCTAGCTCGGCAGGATTGTCAGCACTTCCTACGTGTCGCCAAGTTGCTGATCCCACTAGGTCAAGAATTTGAGACGTTCGGTTAGAAATATACGCCTTCCATGCATGTGGTGGTTTTTCCAACCAGGCTAGTACAATTTAGGGATCGGACCACATATACAGTTTGCATTTTGTCATGTTTAAATGCATTTTCACCGTTGCTACTAATTTGGAAAGTAGTAGTGCGCCACATAGCTCAAGTGGTGGTAGACTTAGCGTTTTTAGAGGACACTATTTTGCTTTTGCTACTAATAAGTGGCTTGTGGTCGTGGTGTCAATTTGCGTGCGCACATAGATAGTAGCGCAGTAAGCCTTTTCAGAGGCGTCATAGAAGCGATGTAATTCGACTTTGTGTTCGGGAGATTATTTTAACCATCGTGAAATTTGTATCTGAAAAATGTCATTCAGATTGTTTGCGAACTGGGACCATTTTTCTAAGCGAAGAGGTTTCACTTGTTCGACCCAGTCGGTTCCATCTAGCCATAATTCGTGTTTTAAGATTTTCGCTTATATCATAATTGGCGAAAGCCATCCTGCGGGGTTGAAATGTTTTGCCACCGAGGATAAAATCTGTATCTTTGTTATGGCGGATGCTGCAGATATGGACTTGGCCATGTATGAGAACTAGTCCGATATCGCATTCCATTGGATGCCTAGAGTTTTTGTTGTACTTTCCTTTTCGAATAGAAGGAAGTTAGTGTGCAACAAATTTTCGTTTAGTATATCTACGAGTATATTTGGATGATTTGCCGTAATCTTTTTTAATGGAAACCCTGCGGATTTAAGGGCTTTTATTGCCTGTGATAAGGCCTCGCATGCTTGTGGAAGAGTGTGACTTCCGGACAGAATATCGTCTAAATACCTTTGACTTTTTAATATTTCAGTTGCCAGAGCAAATTCTGACCTTGAGTTGTCTGGTGCACAGTTAACGTCAAATGCAACTTTTTTTGATTTGAAGGCGCGTAGTGGACTGGTGGTTGATCTTTGGAACATAATACGTTGAAAATCTTGGTCGTCTTTATGTACGACTATTTGCCGATACATTTTTTCAACGTTCCTATTGAATACGTATTTGAATATACGCCAATTTAATGTCAGGAGAATTAAATCTGGTTGGAGTGCGGGTCCCGTAAATAGGATACCATTTAGGGAATTCCCAGACCTAGTCGTTTTTAAGGCATTAAGGCAACTCTTACTTTTGTTGTTTTTTTGTCTGACTTTACTGCTGCGTGATGTGGCAGGTAATAGGAGTTGTATTTATAGTACTATTTTTGAGTTCTTCTAATTCCCAAATTTGTTTCAATTGTGAACTGAGGTACTCGTTTGAGATTTCCTCAACTTGAGTTGCCATTGTTGTGGCTGGTACTGCAACTACTCCACTTAGGACCCATCCGAAAATGGTATTTTGCGCCAGAAATGTATTTGTAATTTTCTCAACACCTTCGAGTATTATCTGTGGTATGCGACCGCTGCCTAATGGAATGTCTATTTGAGCGGAGGTGTTGCAGTTTGGGTCTGCTAACTTAAGGTGTGAACCCTTTTGCCAATGCTTGCTATTTATATGATAGCTGGGTAGCATATTTGTTAATTGCGGTAAGACAATAGCTTCTGCTTGTATGCGCTTATCCGCTTTGGGGGAAAAGAGGGTAAAGGGGCAGATTTTATTTGAATTTTGAATTACTCTTCCGCCCATTCCCGTGATTTCTAGTCTTGTTGGCAACTATAGCCTGTTTAGTGCCCTAAACGCTATAAATGATCGTTGTGATTCTTGGCCTATTAAGGCCCTGAGTTTAAACAGTTCTCCTCGGTGTTCGATAGAGACAACTGCTGTGGGTAGTAGTACCATAGTGTGATTTTCGCTATGTAGCGTTTGGGTTTTTAGCGCCTTTCATCAGCATGGTGCTTCTTGGCAGTTTTCTGAATTTGTTGTTGCAACTAAACCTGTTGCCCGTTTTACGTTTGCGTTGTTTGGGGGTGAGTTGGAATAATTTGTTCTATGTAACATAGAATGTTGTCTTTTATGGCAGTAAACGCAATTAAATTTGCTTACACAAT
This sequence comes from Bactrocera neohumeralis, assembly GCF_024586455.1. Lineage (NCBI taxonomy): Eukaryota > Metazoa > Arthropoda > Insecta > Diptera > Tephritidae > Bactrocera > Bactrocera neohumeralis. The sequence continues at coordinate 16,487,363 of NW_026089623.1, read as the reverse complement.
CTTGTGACAAACAGTTTGTACATACTTTTTTCGTTCTTACGAAATTGTTAGATCGGTAATATTAATTTTTTAGAATTTCTCGCAAGATTTGAGCTTGTGATCTCCTCTACAAAGTGCGCCTACCGTTTGTTTATATTGTTCGGATGTGAACGATTGATTCTTAAAAAAGCTTCTATTTAAATTATTGTGGCTACTTGCTTGGGTCTATTGAAGCTTCTATTGAGGTCGTTTTGAACGTTTTTAGTTCTGACTAGATTTTTATCTACCCTTTCTGCAATTTCATATTGAGTAGTAAGAAACTCTTTCATTTGCTGCCACGTTGGGCACTTTCTTCGTGATGAGAGCGATTGCTCGATTGCCCGGCAAATAATTTGAATTTTCCTTCTGAATTCTTGGAAAATTCATTAATACCGTCACTTGTTTGTAGTTTCTCTCGCTTTCGTAACGTGCTTTTAGAACTTCCCAAGCAAAATTGAAATTTTCGTCATTGAGAGCGAACTGTTTGACTATTTTGCCTGCTTGACCTTTAGTTTTGTATCTGAGGTGATGCAAATTCAGAAGTATCTTGAATCGGTGAAGATGAAAATCGAATGCAGTATCGAATTAGACTGTCACTCTCAGAAAGAAATTTGGTGTATGAAATATCGTTCACCCTTTTTTGTTTTGTAGCACCTTGCTTTGAGCGTGTAGCTTCTGCAGGTATACACGGACTTTTTTCGTCTGAAATCATTCTCGGAACTTTTAGTGACTGTATTGCTTTAGATTCTTTAGAATCTGAGATCATTTAGAAAGATGGTAGATGTTCAGAAAAGAGTTAGCTATCAGTTGACAGCTGCCAGATGTGAAACATCGAAATTATTTTATACAAGTAATGGGTTAAAAAGTACAGATTATGGCAGGAGCTAAATATGGTACACAATGAAAGAATATAATATTATGAATTTTTTCTAGAAAATGATGACAGATAGTTTATTCAATAAACATTTATTTTCTTTGTATACAAAGTTTTATCCAAATATTTGTTTAAAATCACGTCCACTCAATTATTTTCATCAGTGACTTCCGTAACAGTTACATTCGAAGTTGCCTCTGACGGTATTACTGTGACCATTTTTCGATGATAGCTGAAGTATGTTACAAAAGTATTAGACATCACATTATCAAGATATCTAATAAATACAGCATCTATTGCTGTTCCATATCTTGTAGCACATTCTCTCGGATTGTTGTTTATTTCGAACTGAAATTCTTCTTGGAGAAACGATATTAATGGCACTGATCCACCATTTTCAGTACTTCCTTGACGGTATATTGGATATCCGTCGGTATTTGTTATCGTATCGTTAGCGAAATCTTTAGGGAAATTTTTTGTACATTTTCCATCTGCCATGCAAGGCGATGAACGACGAAAGTACCGCATGGACTACGGATCATGTTTGCTGTAACAATATCAAACATCACTTGGTCAGTAGACGGATCTGGAATTTCCGCAGAAATGATACCATCAATTTCTTCTGGAAGGATTTTTTCGATTAACCAAACCAAAATGTGCGCATGAGGTGGTCCTCGCTTTTTGCCACTCAACTGAATACAGCCAGCCAGCAACGTGTGGGATCGAATACATGTAGTGTAGTAATGAAACTTATTAGAGACTTCAACTTTCGTCTGAATACGCGTACTGTAATGCCAGGATTAATGACAATAGCGTGATTATCGCTTTGTAATTTGTGTATGTGTGATTTGAATATTTTCAACAATTCATTGTGCTCGTTCAATAGAACGTCGAAGTCGCTGACGATGCGCCTGGTAAAAAATTAATCAGGGTTATTATAGTCACGACGTGTATTCACGCGATTGGCAAGTGCGCTTCCGGAATCCTCGACGCCCATGAAGTAGATTTGTAAAAATGTATGTGGTTCGTTTGGCATTGGCAGCAATGAGCCCATTTTATGATAAACTTTGCCTATCATTTTGAATGTAGAATTGTATTGTTGACTATTAACAATAATATTTCAAACTATTTCTGTTGTTTCAAACGATGTATTTTGAAAGCATCAATTAAATGTTCGAATTGACTTCAGGAATAGGTTAGAATCTGGATCCGTACTGATAAGTAAACCGTTTAATGGTTCAGGTGGTGTTTCAATTTCAGGTAGTTGCACTTTTCCTCATGCGCAAGACATTCCAGGTGGCTCATTTTTGAATTTGAGAGCATGACAATGAGGACAGTCCTAATCCATAGCACCAATTACCACTTTTGAATGAGCTTAATATTCAATATCGGACTCATACTGGAATTCTAGACGTAAAAATGAATCAGATGTAAATACACAATGTACCCATTGGCGTTGTGGATCATTTGTTTTACGCCTGTTCGAATTGCGCTCAGCTCCTGTATTTTCTGATTGCTCTTGACGCATTTTGTTGCTGGATTTATTCTTCGGTTCTTTGGGATCTTTTAGGGATGTAGTGCAGGTCGCCTTCACGCTGGTGCATCCTGGGTAACGCTAAAAGGTTTGCTGCCTTCACGGCCTTACAACTCCCTAGACGCCTTTTTTTTGGTATTGAGTTGGTTTTTAGAGTAGGAAAACTTAATTGAATATGTTAGAACTATGGGCTGGTGGTGGCGCCACTCTGGCACTTGAGTATATCAGAAATGGCTGCCGGGCTGTGTAATGTCGAAACTGTCTCCGTCCCGTTAAAACCCTGGCAGGCCTCAGAGTACGTTCCCCCCTCCTCGTCGTTAAGTTGGCGTGGTAGGTGTAAGTTGGACTCCTTCTTTACGCTGGTCGGCTCTGAACGTAATGCCTCATAAGGGCGTACGTCAACCCTCGCCTTGGCCTCGTCACCAAGATAACCTTGGGACCATAAAAGGCGACTACCTTTCCGTGGCCACATCAAAAACAAATACTCACGAGAAGGTGACGAAGGGAGGTGAAGGGGCGTCGAAATCGACACCCAGATCTGTCCCAGGCGGAGCTGCTGCAGCTACAAGACTAGGACCCTGGTAGGAGTCTCCGCATCAGGCGACAAGATGGGGAAAACCGGCGCAAAACCGCCCGCAAAAGAGGAAGTGAAGAGTTGAGCTTTCATACACGGCGGAATCGCTAACACTAGCAGAGGAATTCTGCTAGAATTATGAAGGGATCCACAGGGGGCATTAGCAAAAGTGCTTTAGCTAGGAAGCTGAAGTCGGACCGTCGATTAGCGGCAAAAATCGTGGAACGCTACGTCCACGCTTGAATGGACCAAGAAGGTACTAAGTGAGAGCGAGGCCGATAGGTCACGACTCGAAACGAAGAGACCTGAGCCAGCGGTTAAGCGGCAAAGGTCGCACGAGGGAGAAACCTGCCTTGACAAAAAGCCGCGAACGGGGGCTGCGCCAACCTTCAGCGAAATCGCTAGAAGTGCTGGTGCAAGAGTACTTGGTGTGCTCGACCGCAGCAGGGAGGACGGTGCTATCTCCCACGAAGAGTGGAAGAGAGTAGCCGCGGCTATTTCTTCAGTCTTCCTCAAGGTGGTTAAGGAAAAGCCCTGGCCACCCCCAAAATGTGTAAGTGCCGGTTGGCACCATGGGCTGCACAAGCTGACTAGATGTGCCGATGAAAGATCGTGGGCAAAGAGGATCTTCCTCTTCGCCCTAGGGCTAGCGTCTGGCTGCCAGCCGAACCGTCCACTGCGAAGGAGATCGAGGAAATCCTCAGATACTGCAACTCCCCTGCAACTACCCTCACTTCCCGCGCACTGGAGGGCCATGAGGCTGGAGAGAACCGATGAACCATATCGGCAGGTACCATGGGCTGCACAAGCTGACTAATAATGCTTAACGCGGAGTACATCGGTCCTCTCAGCAAAACCAAGGGAGCCATCAGTTATGGATTCGAAATGGTAGTACTGAAGGTACTCCCGACGGATGCCAGGGCTGATGGCACCCAAGTTGCAAATGCAGGGGAGAAGGCAGAAGGTCAAACGACCATGGAGAACGACCCTAACCTCTCGGACGTGGCGAGTTCTGTAGGCGGTTCGTCGATCGACGACTCCGTCTTCAGCCTCGAACAATTGTTTTAGAAGGTGAGGGTCGATCACGACTTGAGCGCTGAACTGGCGCTCCTAGAGGAGAATCTGAAGGATGAAATTCCTCCAGATTAACCTCCACCACACAAAGGCGGCCTCCGAAAGCTACTGCTTCGTCTGGATTGATATTGGCTATCAAAATAAAAGGTAAATGCAAAAGTGCCGGTATAACAAATCCGCTGCTTCTACAATCACTTCGCTGCCACAACGTCGCTGCTACCATCAAACCGCTGCTGCCATCGTCACCGCTGCCAACAAACCGATGCAATCAACCCGCCGCTGCCACAACGACGCTACCTTCGTGGGAATGAGCTGCCGCTGCATTCTGTGCAAAAGGGACGTAAGCGCCGGCAAACAGCCGAAGCGCCAGGTAACAAGTGCGATTTACTGAAAGCTGTTCAAACAAAAAAACAGCAAACATCAAAACAAGTACACTTTCAGTTTTTGGCTCTCCCTTTTTCACTTTATACATACATTAATAGTGTATATATATGTATATTAGGGTGTGTCATTCTGAGGCAACCTTTTTTTTCAACTGAAAAACAGGCTAAAAACTTTCGAAAATGTGAAAAAAAGTCACTCAAAAGATGAGCTCTTAATATTAATATTAAGAGGTGCCTTTTTCAAATTTTCTGTTTTCCATATAAATAACATGGAAAAAAAAACTATTTTTTTTGTGGTGGTTATTGTGAGGAGGTTATTATTTGTGCACGCGATGGCTGCCAGTAGGGATAGTAAACTCGATTCCGATTCTACTCGAGAATCGAGTTTTCTCGTAAAATAATCGATTTTTTGATTGTCAAGAATCGATTCTTAATCGACTTCGACTACTGAAGATCGATTCCGAAATTGTATCGTGCTATTGCTCATTTTGCGCATTTGTCGATTTGGCTTTTCGTATACTTGGGAATCGATATTATTTTTTCACGTTTTCGTAACCGATTCCAAATATATTTGTTGCCAACCTTTATTGCTATTGTTCATTTCTAATACCTTATTGGTTTGGCTTTCGTATATTTGGGAACCGATATATATATATATTTTTTCGTTTTCGTTATCGATTCTTAATATATCTGTTGCCAACTTATATAGTATTTTTTTCTCGGAAATTTAATTTAAACAAGGAAAAATGAGCAAGCAAAAGCCAACTCCCGCAAACCTGTCTCTAAGTAAGGAGTTGATGGACTTAAAATGATTAAGACGTCAAAGAACGGTTGCGAAAAGTAGTACTTTGCGCATTAAAACGGGCCTTCTCGAAAAGACTATGTCTCTAGATCCAATCGAATTAAAATGTCGTCTCGATATATTAAATTCACATAGTGAAAAATTAAGGAAGTGCCAAGCCAAGATCGAAGAAATTGATGAAGGCGACATGGCCCGAGGGGAGTTAGAGGACATCATCGTTGAAACGAAGTCCATAATTAAGTCAATTTTAGCGAAAAATAAAACTTCACTTGCCGAAACCTCTTTTGTAGCTTCTCACAGCTCAAGGCTCCCTAAAATGAATTTGCCGAAATTCAAATGAGAATATTCAGAATTCAAAAATTGTATGAGTTTGTTCGAGAGCTTGGTTCATAATGATCCAAATATCCCAGATATAGAAAAATTTAACCATTTTGTAAATTGTCTATCTGGAGAGGCACTGGGAACAGTAAAAGCGTTTCAGATGTCGGATGAAACCTATCCGAAAGTGTTGGCAAGTCTCAAAAAAGTTTATGATAATAAATGTTTGATAGTTTTCAATACAATATCTAAACTTTTTGAGCTGCCAACAATCCCAAAGCCTTCTGCGCCTTCATTGCGTTCAATGATTGACGAAGTGTCAGCGGTATATGATTCATTGCTATCGCTGAGCGATGAAAAACAAATAACGAACGCAATAATCACACAAATTGTAATGACAAAGATTGACCCTGCCACCCGATCCAAATGGGAAGAAGCGCTGGACTATGACAAACTGCCACTGTGGAAGGACTGTGAAGCCACCCTAAATCGAAGATATCAGCAACTATCAGCAGAAGGAACATCACACTCTAGGACGAAGCCCATACCAACAAGTAATGCGAGTCATGGGAAACAACAACATATGGACAGAACCAAATCGGCGCTAGTTAAGCAAATACAAGGCAGCCTCTTTGTCAGCAGTGCAAATCCAAGGACCACCATTTGACTGTCTGCCCCACCTTCAAGGCGCTTCCGGTGCAGCAGAGATTCGAGTTCGTGAAATCGGTGCCCTTATGCTTAAATTGTTTGTGTAAGGGGCACACGGTCTCTAAGTGCAGAGCGGATCGATGTCGTGTGTGCAATCGATCGCATCACACACTGTTGCACCAGTATCCAGTCTCTTTCCCCACTGCACCTCATCCGCAACTATCCACCACACATACCATGCATACAGCGAGTATGCCGGATCGGGTAATGTTGGCAACAGCAGTAATTTTAGTGAGGACCAGCTGTGGAGATTACCTGCCTGCGAGAGCTTCGATGGACTCTGGGTAATGCGATGCATTTCGGCAAATCATCCAGACCATACCATCAATGTTAGTGGCTGGAAAATTCCGCACAATGGAATATTCTTTTGGATGCTGAAACATTTTTCGATCTTTAGCTGTTGGCCAAATTAAAAATGGTCCTCACCAACCAACTCTTCAGAAAACCCTTTTAGGATGGATTGTATCTGGCAAATACGCCAGTAATGTAAGTTCTTCTCCCAGATTACATAGCACATTAAGCCAAGCTGAAGAAGACTTTACGTCAATAGATTCAGTAGTCCAAAAATTTTGGGCTCTTGAAGAATTACCTTCAAATTCAAATGGCATTAAATTCCCACAAGAGCAACAAGAGTGTGAAAACTTTTTCGTAAATACAACTCAAGTATTGCCTTCAGGACGGCTTCAAGTCAGAATGCCTTTTAAAGCTGGGCGTAAGTTACTCGGTCACTCCTACGAAACCGCAGTTTGGCGGTTTTAGGCCCTGGAGAGAAGGACATTAAAAGATCTAGAACTTCGAAAAATGTATCTGGACTTTGGGAATGAATATAGAGCATTGGGTCACATGAGCCCAACAAACAATAAGATCCCTAGTGAGCCACACTACTTCATTCCGCATCAATGCGTTTTAAGGCCCGAAAGCACTACAACCAAATTACGTGTTGTCTTTGATGCTTCGAGTCGACCTTCAACTCAAATAGCGTTGAAAGAACTTTTGATGGTAGGACCAACCATCCAAGAAGAATTATATTCATCTCTTCGTTTTCGCTTTGCACCGTAACATATGGCACTGCGCCAGCTCCATTTCTCGCAACATGGTGTTTGCAAATGCTCAGTGATGCCAATACAATGAAATATCCACTCGGTTCATTGGCCATCAAAAGAGACTTTTACGTTGATGATTTATTAACAGGGTCCGAAAATTTTGAGTCTCTAGATCTTTTGAGAAGTGAGGTAATTTAAATATTAAACTCGGCCGAATTCACTTTAACGAAATGGTTTTCGAACCACCCTAATTTTTCCGACAGTGATTGCACTGAAAAGTCATTAAGTTTCAATAACAAAAATTCCACTAAAACTTTAGGAATCCATTGTTTGCCGAAAGAGGATTTGTTTCGCTTTGTTTAAGATGACAATTTTAATGATCTGCGAGCCACTAAAAGAAATATATTGTCAGTTTCTGCTCGCCTTTTTGATCTTCTTGGACTGCTAGCCCCACTAGTTACGAAAGCAAAAATCTTATTGCAAGCGCTTTGTATCAAAAAACTAGATTGGGATGAGTCGATTCCATTGCGCCTCGACACTAGCTTGCAGAACTTTAAAGCTAACCTAATGCAGCTCTCATCGATAAGCATTCCTCGTTACGTAAACCTTGAGTCGAGTGCCATCTGCCAAATACATGGCTTCTCCGACGCCTCAATAAGGGCGTACGGATGCTGCATATACATACGAAGCGAATCTGCTAGTGGTACTAACCGTATGCTGCTTACTGTAAAGTCTAGAGTAGCTCCGCTGAAGACCAAGTCTCTCCAACGTCTCTTGCTTTCGGCAGCACATCTTCTTTCGAAATTATGGTCAAGACAGACTCTGAAATCGGTTTACGTTGGATTAAAACACATCCATCCTCATTACAATCCTTTGTCGCAAACAGAGTGTCCGAAATCCAAGAGTTGACTGACAAAGTACATTGACGGCATGTGCCAACAAAACAAAATCCTGCGGATCAAGTGTCTCGGGGTTGTAACGTGGACGAATTAAATAATTCGATATGGTTTTGCGGTCCACAGTTCCTCCTAGAAGACCCTGCATTATGGCCAATTAATAACCACTTCCAGCTATCACCAGAAGACGAAGCCTTAGAGAAGAAGAAAAATACGTTTACACAAATTTCAACTACTGAGAAAAATTCAATATTGGGCCTTATTGAAAAATTTTCTTCTCAAAAAAAATTGCTTCGTGTGGTCGCATACATATTACGATAGATAAGACGACCACCAAAATCCTCCATGGGACGGGATCTGACTTCAGAAGAGCTAAACTTGAGTTTTCTAAAAATTGCACAAGCGGTTCAACATTCAGAATTTTCGGATGTTATTCAAAAATTGCATAAAGGTACCACCCTACCCGCAAACTTGCAAAAACACAACCCGTTTTTGCATGAGTACTCGGATATGTCGCTGTCATTCAAATTAATCCGAGTAGAAGGTCGCCTATTAAATGCACCTCTCCCATACGATGCCAAATTTCCGCTTTTATTAAATAAAAGCTCGCACTTCGTTATAACGTATTTAGGGTTCCTGCATATTCGAAATCACCACGATGGGGCCAAAGCGTTGGTTGCGCTTCTTCGAGAACGCATATGGAAACAAAACAAACATTTTAGCACTTTTTTTAACTGCTTAGAATTAAAGAACAAATAGTAACAATTTCAATTTGGAAATATGACTAGTTCCAGACACAGACACGCCTATAAAGAATTCTCTCTAAAAATCACCTGAAATCAATCCAGCAGGATCTGGTAAATCGTGGGTATCTTTTTGAAAATGACAATTTTAGTTTGGATGCCGGGTCAGCGAAATACCTTTATCTTCGAGTTTAAAAAAATCCTCTGGTATACCTATTTTTAAATAGTGAAATTGTGAAAATTTAAAAAAGTGGAATCGGTTTTTATTATTTTTAGATAAGATCCTTTAACAATAGTCCTTTTATAAAAACTCTATAGCTTACACCGGTATTTTTTACCGTTTTTTCTATATTTAAACAAGTAAGGAAGGGATAAGTTCGGGTGCAACCGAACATTTTATACTCTTGCAACTTGCAAGAATCAAAGACAGGGAAACACTTTTGAGCGTAAAACCAATCAAATATAGTAAAGGCAGCCGGATGTTCAAAAATCCTGATATACGTATTAGTTATATAGGGGCTAGATCAAGTTTTCGCTCAAATTTATCTATTTTAGGCACAAAGATACACTGTTAAGAGTAAAACACGTTCTTTTATTCACGTTGGTATAACTAACACATTGGCCGATATATGCGGTACAAAGGCACCCCGAAGTTCGAAAAAGTTATTAGATATATGGGCCAACTATACACACATATGTACTGGGGTCTAAATATTCGGTACCTAGGGACTTGAAAAGTTGTTATTGGATTTAAACAATTTTTGGTCAAAAGTTGGCACACTTCTTCTTCTTAATTGGCGTAGACACCGCTTACGCGATTATAGCCGAGTTAACAACTTTCGCTACATGGCGCCAATTGGATATTCCAAGCGAAGCCAGGTCCTTCTCCACTTGGTCCTTCCAACGGAGTGGAGGTCTTCCTCTTCCTCTGCTTCCCCCGGCGGGTACTGCGTCGAATACTTTCAGAGCTGGAGTGTTTTCATCCATCCGGACAACATGACCTAGCCAGCGTAGCCGCTGTCTTTTAATTCGCTGAACTATGCCAATGTCGTCGTATATCTCGAACAGCTCATCGTTCCATCGAATGCGATATTCGCCGTGGCCAATGCGCAAAGGACCATAAATCTTTCGCAGAATTTTTTCTCTCGAAAACTCGTAACGTCGGCTCATCAGTTGTTGTCATCGCCCAAGCCTCTGCACCATATAGCAGGACGGGAATTATGAGCGACTTATAGAGTTTAGCTTTTGTTCGTCGAGAGAGGACTTTACTTTTCAATTGCCTACTCAGTCCGAAGTAGCACCTGTTGGCAAGAGTAATCCTGCGTTGGATTTCCAGGCTGACATTGTTGGTGGTGTTAATGCTGGTTTCTAAATAGACGAAATTATCTACAACTTCAAAGTTATGACTGTCAAAAGTGACGTGAGAGCCAAGTCGCGATTGCGACGACTGTTTGTTTGATGACAGGAGATATTTCATTTTGCCCTCGTTCACTGCCAGACCCATTTTCTGTGCTTCCTTGTCCAGCCTGGAGAAAGCAGAACTAACGGCGTTGGTGTTGAGGTCGATGATATCAATATCATCGGCATACGCCAGCAGCTGTACACTCTTATAGAAGATGGTACCTTTTCTATTTAGTTCTGCAGCTCGAACTATTTTCTCCAGAAGCAGGTTGAAGAAGTCGCACGATAGGGAGTCGCCTTGTCTGAAACCTCGTTTGGTATCGAACGGCTCGGAGAGGTCCTTCCCGATCCTGACGGAGCTTTTGGTGTTACTCAAAGTCAGTTTACACAGCCGTATTAGTTTTGCGGTGATACCAAATTCAGACATCGCGGCATAAAGGCAGCTCCTTTTCGTGCTGTCGAAAGCAGCTTTGAAATCGACAAAGAGGTGGTGTGTATCGATTCTCCTTTCACGGTTATTTTCCAAGATTTGGCGCAAGGTGAATATCTGGTCGGTTGTTGATTTTCCAGGTCTGAAGCCATACTGATAAGGTCCAATCAGTTTGTTGACGGTGGGCTTTAATCTTTCACACAATATGCTTGATAGAACCTTATATGCGATGTTGAGGAGGCTAATCCCATGGTATTTGGCGCAGATTGTGGGGTCTCCTTTTTTATAAATTGGGCATAGCACACTTAAATTTCAATCGTTGGGCATGCTTTCGTCCGACCATATTTTACAAAGAAGCTGATGGGCAATTGCTATTCGAACTTCTTCATGGTCGGGCAATGGAACGTCTGCTCCATCGTCATGGATTGGGGAATCGGGTTCGCCTTCTCCTGGTGTTGTGCGTTCACTGCCATTCAGCAGGCTGGAGAAGTGTTCCCTCCATAATTTAAGTATGCTCTGGGCATCGGTCACTAGATAACCTTTGGGGGTTCTACAAGAGTATGCTCCGGTCTTGAAACGCATTTCAGCCTCTTTCTTTTTCTGTCTACAATTGCGTCTCGCTTCCCTATTCAACTCTTAGTATCTATCCCACGTGTTGTGGTCGATCGCAACGTTGCGAGGTAGGCAATCTGTTTTCTGTCCGCTGCGACACGGCTCTCCTCGTCGCGCCAGCTGTTATTTTGCACTTTCCGAAAACCAATGGTTTCGGTTGCAGCTGTACGTAAGGAGTTTTAAATGCCGTCCCACAGTTCCCTTATACCGAGTTGCTGACGAGTGCTCATAGAGAGCAGGAGTGCAAGCCGAGTAGAAAATCGTTTGGCTGTCTGTTGTAATTGCAGCTTCTCGACGTCGAACCTTCCTTGTATTTGTTGGCGTGCGTTTTTTTTGCTGCACAGAGGCGGGTGCGAATCTTGGCTGCAACAAGATAGTGGTCCGAGTCGATGTTAAGACCTCGGAGCGCACGCACATCTAAAACACGGGAGACGGGTCTTCCGGCTATCACAACATGATCGATCTGGTTGGTAGTTTTTCGATCCGGAGACAGCCAGGTAGCTTGATGAATCTTCTTATGCTGGGCGAATCTAGATACAAATAACCATATTTCGGGACCCGGCGAAGTCAATCAGCCTCAACCCATTTGGGGAAGTTTCGTCGTGGAGGCTGAATTTTTCGACCGTAGTGCTAAGGATACCTTCTTTGCCCACCCTGGCGTTAAAGTCGCCAAGCACGATTTTGACATCGTGGCGGGGGCAGCTCTCATAAGTGCGCTCCAAGCACTCATAAAAACCATCTTTGGTCACCTTCTCTTCCGTCAGGGCGTGGGCGCAAATCAGCGATATGTTGAAGAACCTCGCTTTGATGCGGATTGTGGCTAGACGTTCATTCACCGGAGTGAATGATACATGGCGACCGAGTCTCTCTCCCACCACGAATCCAACACCAAACTTGCGCTACTTTATATGGCCACTGTAGTAAATGTCACAAGGACCTACTTCTCTGTCCTTGTCCCGTCCATCGCATTTCTTGGACGGCGGTGATGTCAGCCTTTATTTTCGCGAGGACATCAACCAGCTGGGCAGCCGCACCTTCTCAATTAAGGATCCGGACATTCCAGGTACATGCCCTCAAATCGTAGTCCTTATTTCGTTTGCCATGGTCGTCATCAAAAGGGGGGTCTCTCATCCAGGGCTGTCGTTTAGATTTCATTGGGATAGGCTTTTTACGTGGCGGGTCCCAAACCCAGCGCACAACCCTATGCAGGGGATGTTTCGCCTTCTCACTTTAGCTCGCCTTCGAACGGATGTTTTTAGGCTACCCAGAGGATACTTGGTCAAAGACCGGAAGTAGTGAGCTGCTTGAGTCATGTGTAAAAGAATCGGATTTAGCCACTCCCAAGTGAATGGCGATCAGAGAACTTTCCTCACTTGCGTGAACTTCTACACATAACTCCATCCTTGGCACACACTAAAGATATTATTAAACTTTTCTCGTCATCCTGACCATTTATATATATATATACATTTATCTATCTCGATTAATTTTAAGTGATACGTACAACCATTAGGTGAACAAAACTGTAAAACTCTGTGGCAACTGGTAGCAAGAATATAAAAATATAATGAAAATAAATATCTCAGTATCGCATATTTCGAGCTGATTTTGTAAAGCTCACTAATTTTCAAATATTTTAGTCTATAACTGAATATGTTTTGTTTTTAATTTTTAATATTTTTGATAAATAACATGTCACTAACTTATTTCTAAATAAAAAAAATTCGATACCTTAAAATGTACCGATATAAAGTGCAAGTGAAAAATCACTAAAGCAGAAACACAGTTTCTTTTTAAATGTTTTGGTTAAGTTATAACGTTTTGGATGTATCAAAATCGATCAGCACTAACTGCTGGCCAAACAGCGAGAACTTAGTTTCGCACCTAATAATAACTTCAAATCAAAATTATTAAATGAGAAAGTCAAATTTCGCGGGTTATAACATATTTTTAAGTCCGCGTTTTATTTTTGACCTTGAAAAATGTTTTTTACTATAACGAAATGATTGATGATAAATAGTCCAGATAGGGCAATTGTAAGTAATACTTCGATTTGTTTATAAATATGTCTAGCGAGTTTTAGCAATGCCTTTATTGGCTTTGAAGATTTCATTTCCCCCTGACTATGGTCAAAGCCATTTGAATCCTTTCCGCAATAAATAAAAGAATTTAAGAGGTATCTTGTCTTTGCATCAGCTAGCCCCATTACCATTAATTCATATTGTGATGAACACGGATGATAGAACAAAACCGAATCGACAATAAATTTTTCGGAATGTTCGAGTAGCAATGGTTTGGAAACAATCTATTATACAAAGACTGCCGGATTGAGCAGCAAACACAGTTCCAGCCGCGTAAAGAGTAGTTGATATAATAATAAAAACTAGTAATAACCCCCGATAATCGGGGGACTCCGTCATTTAAAATGAAAAAAGTAAAAAAAAAAAATTTTATAAAAACTCAATTTTTTCAAGTACTTCATGGAAAACTACATTCGTAGTGGTTTTATTTTGGTCGTAAGTCTTAACTTTGATATCTTGAGAAGATCGTACTCGACTCAATGCGACATACAGCTGGCCATGCGTAAAACAATCCTCCTTGAGGAAAACACCAACTCTTTCTAGAGTCTGCCCTTGAGATTTGTTTATTGTTATTGCGAATGCTACAATTATTGGAAATTGGAGACGCTTTAAAATAAAAGAAAGTGTTGATTCGCTGGGCTGTAAATTTATACGGGGCAATAAAATTTGTTTCCCTTGTGATTCACCGGTTAAAATTTCGACGTCCAAACAATTACAATGTAGTGCTTTTACTATCAAGCGAGTCCCATTGACCAACCCTTCATATGTATTAAGATTGCGGATTAACATCACAACTGTTCCAACCTTAAGCCTTAACTCATGAGGCGCTACTCCACTGAAATTAAGGGAGTTTAGAAATTCTGTAGGGAATCCGACATGCTCTTGAGGATCTGCAGAAACGACAGTATCCACGCTATAATATACCCTTTCTTCACCGGGCAACATATTTACTATTTCGCTATTTATTATCGTGCAGTCATCATTTTTTAGACACAAAATTGCCCGATCCTTCAAATGGTTTTGACTAATAACACCAGACTGAGGCTGAAATACCCAATCCACTAAATTTTCATTTAGCAAAATTATCTCTTCTGGTATATTGATTTTCGACTCTGGAGAGAGCTCTCGACCTTCTCCAACACGCAAAAGAAAACTGTTGTATAAGGATTCTTTAGAACGCATATTCGTTGAGAGTTTGAGACACCTAAAAAATTTCCAAAGTGAGCACCGTTTCAAACAATTACCAACTATAGCGGCGCGTGAGCTATTGGGCACCACAGGAAGAACTTGCCTGAAATCACCACCTAATAAAATAACCTTTCCACCAAAAGGTACTTCATTTTGGTGAATATCACGTAATAATCGATCTAAGCAAAAGTAGCATGCTAATTCGGCGAGCATTGCGATTTTCTTCTGTGGCACTCTGTTCCTCTTCGCGTTCAACCTGCGCCATATGCTTATACTCATTTGCCAAGGGGTTAATATTTGAAAGCATTTCGTGGATTTCTCTCAGCAAATACCTATCGCAGTTTGAATTATGTTGTGCCCTTATATTCGTGTCAAGAATAAACAGCTGGGCGTAGGAGGATTCTGAAGGATGATCTGCATGCAATGGACCTACCCTATGATATATTGATCCATGTATTCGGAAGCAATATGGTCCGCGCCCTGTAGGCTCCGCAATTTTCGCTTCGAATGATGCAAAAGCAAACGAACTATTTAGCTGCCGAATATTCTCCAAATAGTGTCCCCGCCAAGAGCTCAAATCATTTTCTAACACAGCTTTCAAAAACTCAGGTACACGTAAAGTTTAACTTTTCCGCCATGACAACATGTCGTAAAGCCATTTCTGACCTAGTAACAATTTCAACCAAATATTAAGGCAATAAGTATGTATATACATATATTACAAATATAAAACAATGAAAAGTACAGGTACCTTTTCACTTCCGAAATGTTTTGCTTTACAGTGTAAACATATATTAGTCAAACCCCCAAGCGAACTATACTCCGGAAGAACTACGGAGTTTAGGGCAGCTTTGAAATAACTTGCCATAGATCCTGCATGACTACGGCTCTAATAAAACAGGTCAATTCATATACATACATACATTAACAATTAAAAATTCCTTTTTATCTATAACATTCACATCTTCTCTTCGACCTGTTAAACTCCTTTTTCGTCTAATTCGCCTTTGGTTTGGCATTTTATTTTTAATAATTAATCTGAATCTGAACTGAAATTCGATGTAGTATGTATGTATTATTCGCTGGTAATAGCCGCCTTGACTTTTGGAAGAAAACTGAACTGACTCAAAGCTTACCTAACGCAATAACATTTCTAATCAAAATAACGCCGACAACAATATTTCTGTTAGATTTTGCACTTGCGTCTACGCCCATACATATGTATATACATACATATGTTTGTAAGTATGTATGTGTGAATATAAAACAAAGTAGAGTGCGCATGTCAAAGCGCAGTGTTCCTTAGCTCGTACATACATATTCGTGCAACATAGAAGAGAGCGCATGCCAAATCGTAGATAGCGCCTTAGCGCATGCATATGTATGTATGTACCAGTGCACATGCCAAAGCAAACATTTGTAATATTCGTCATTCTCTTATTGTCATAGATAACTTGATTAGAATCTCTTTTCTTGCTCTCTCGCTTGCAGCTGATTTTTTCTGAGCTGGCAACAAAACACAATCAGGGTGCCGTCAACCAGCAGTTAGTGAAAAAGGCGGGATGCCAGAAAAGCAGCACTATAATTACTTGACGAAATTAGTGTGAAATGAAACTGTGCGAACATATTTTGGCAAAATAAATGTTTATGTCAATTAATTAATGATTTTGCATTTTAGCATTTACATATATATGTATGTATGCATTTTCAGTGTTTAATTTAGTGTTTTGTATAATTTATTAAATACCCAGTGGCATCATTGGCAAATGTTATAAAAAATGCGAGTTTTGACAGCTCTCTCTCGAACCAAAGAGTCTCGTATCAAGTTATCTATGCTTATTGTCATTTTGCTACCGAGCAGACAACATTGTTGTTGTTAGATTTCGCACTTGCGCCTTCGCGTATGTGAGTATGTATGTAACGAAAGCAACAGACAGAAACATTTGTAATTATTCATTCTCTTACATATATGCTCTTTTCTGTAGAAGCGCTGCTTATATTAGCTTAATGTAAAAATTGAAGAACTTTAAACGCAAATATATCAAAAGTGGTTTAATGAATTTATAATTATTTAATAAATAAATTTGTGCAAAGTTTCAGATCGCACACTTCAATTTGATGTATTATTTGTCTCTGTACGTTTTGTAGATCTCTGGAAATAAGCGCCTTGTCTTAGAATAATGTATAGATTTTTGAGCTAAGATAATAAGTAATAAAGCATTAAGTTGTTGGAATTAGAAATAAAAATACTTGTAAATTTATTAATTTAAAAATCACTTAGCACACTCATCGTTAAAAAGGTTAGATTGTTTACAATTATGAGGAAAAGAGCCTTGCCACATCTTAAACAGTAAATATGTAGGATTTTTAACAATTTTTCTTTTAATTAATTGACATGTTTGTTTTATCGCATGATTCTTTTTTCTATATTAACTATAAAAAAATACTTTCTACATATGTATATGTGTAATACGTAATTTATGTGACTGAAGTACTTTCGCGAAGTACTCCTTTCTGCGTTGGCGGCCTTCGGCCGCGCTCTAAAAAGATAACTCTGGCCGAGCGAATACCCGGGGTGACTGAAGTACTTTCGCGTAGTACTCCTTTCTGCGTTTAAAATAAAAAAATATATTGACTTTTTGTTATAAAGTGGTGAAAGTGGTTATATTCTTTGGTTATTATGCACTCATATTCAAACAAAATTTAAGTTTTCGTTATAAAATTGATAAATTTTGATTATTATTTCTGTCAGCGATTTCCATTTATTTTTTATGATACTTTGGTTTGTATATTAGGCGACGATATATGTATATATATATATTATATTTAAAATATATTATTATATAATATTACTTATACATATGTATAATATTATTATATAATATTACTAATACATGTATATAATATTACTTATTTGCTTAATAAATTTAAAAAAGAAAATATTCATATGCATGAATAGAGGAGTTTTTGCGAAAAAGAGGCATTTCAGCGAATTGCCTTGTCATCACATGGCAGCGCTACATTTCTTCGTAATTTTTGGTAAACAAATGAGGTTCAAACGAGTGTAAAATGTAATTTTTAAAATAAAGATGTTTTAAATAAAAAACCTGCTAAAAGTGTAAAATGTGAATTTATTTAAAAGATTATAGTGTAATTTAATTAATTTGAAGAGAAAAATGTAAATAAAGTGGGTTTAACGTGGTAAAATAGCTTCTTGAAATGTTCGAATTTTGCGAATTTTTGAACTTTAAGGTCGAATATCTCGTAAACTAAGCGTTTGCGGTACCCTATATATTTTTTAATCAGGAGTACTTTCTCTTTCCAACGGTACCTTCAAAAAAATCGGCGCCAAAGAAATCGGAATTGTGCCCATCTCTTCTATGCAAACATTTTCAACGACTGTACGTACATATACAGGACCACATGCCTTAGACAACAAAGAACTATTTGAAATCGATTACCATTACACATCTAAAAATATATCGTCTAATTCTATTCGTAGCGAAAGGAATAGAATTACGATAGTTGATTCGAAAATTGATATTAATATTAATAATTCCAATTAATTCTTCAAGATTCAGTCTCTGAGATCGGAGGGATTGGCTGCATTTTCATATCTCCGCCTTATTTTTACAATTTTATCATACAAATAGTACCTTGAATATCAACAGTGCGGATTTTCAATTTCTTCATCTTCTGCATCAATTTCTGATTTGGTAGCATGATCGGATTGAAAATAAGAATCCTCGGAACCTAAATTACTCATATCAGAACTAATTTCTTTTGTCCATTTTTCATCACTTTCTTCAAAACTATTTTCTCGAAGTCCATTTATGTATCTTGTAACTAAAAGACAGAGACAGAACAATTACACAAATAAAATCACTGACTACAGAGTTCTAGTATACTTACGCGAACACAGAGGAACGGTAATTTTTACCTGTAATGGAAGGCATACACACAACAATTAGTTGGTTGATTGAGTTGGGCTAGAAATTGCCCTTGTATTGTATTCACTTCGTTGCTTAAACATGAGTTCGGAAGTTGTTGCTTTACTTATTACGAGTATATACTTACATATGACGCGCTCTCTTCGACAGCCGAAATAAAATGGCGAAATCGTTTGAAATCGCACGACCAACCCAAACACGATCCAACTAACACAGCCAACTTGCAAAATATGAAAACATTTTGATTTTCATTCAATCAGTTGGTACAACTCATACAACTGCCCCATATACATACATACGTAACAATTAGTTGTACAATTTGATGAAATTGGTACAAAAATTGGTGCGTGTATGCCTTCCATAAGAATACTTCATAGGCAATAAATAAGTGCAATTTCACAGCTCAATTATATATGTATATACGAGTAGAACTTAAAACTCTTCGCTCTTTAGACACCACATGTTTTTGCAAGAAACCTAACCCAACAGACAAGGATACGGATTGAGCCTGAGCTCCACTATACTAATTGAATTTAAAAGCACAGTAAACGCAGCTATTATAAGGGGAAGAATTATCGTATATACATACATATGTATGTAATTTCTCATAACTGTCAACAAATATTTGGTTAAGTAATACTGTAGTTCATGCGTACCACTAAATCAGCAGAAATGCTTCACACTGTAGAACATTTCTGGGAATATATAGTATGATGATTTAATTTTGTTATGATATCTTGTAGCTTGGGATTACGTGAAGCACTGAACAATATTATTAGGAAAATTTCAACTTATCACCAGAAATATATCTTACAAATTTAGCGATATATTTGGAATACGGTGAGTTGCACATTTGGCATCTTCCTACTATGATCCTTTACACCAAATTTACTGCTTGCAACTTATACCATGTTCAGAAAGAAAATTTGAAAGGATCAGATTACATTTAAGCCCTTCACTAATCAGCCCGTTCTCACTGCCGTTGGAAAGATGAAAAAACAGCTGTTTTTGCCATTCAAGAATTCACATCGCTTAATATTTATCAAAAGAAAGCATTTTCATATAGTATTTTGTAATAAAAGCCGAATTCTTTTTAATATTTTCCATATAATGGAAATAATGGACGCATTTTTTCATTTGGGAAGTCGATTTTCATGTAAAATTAGATTCATTGCTTTAAAAAAAATTGTTTGTTTACATTTTTTTCCCTTTGTAGTGTCTAAATCAGCTGTGATAATATAGATTTCCAATGCTGACAAGTAGATGGCGCAAAATCTGAGTCGCACAGAGAGATTTAGCGTGGATCAGTTTCAGATCACTTCGATGAAGTGATTTTGAACTGTCATTTTTGTATGGGGAAATCTTGATAAATTTATAGGATTAGTAGGATAAATCACTCAACAGCCGAAAACGTCTGATTAAGTGTCGGTCTGAACATGGTATTAATCTGTAAAGTGCTGAACACATAGAGCGCGACACGACACGTGAACTGTAAATGACGTTGTGAATCCTTCTACATGAACATATGAAAGAAGGCAGCGACATAACAATGGCCGACATGTACACAAGACAACACAGCTGTCCATTTTGCATGTACACAATTTCGTTGTGGCCATACTAATACCTTTCACTTCAATGAAATTTTAATATTTTGTTCATAGTGAATTTTTTTTTTTGTAAAAAATAAGTATGTAATTATAACTTTATTTGTTTTAAATTATAAATTGTTATTACAAATGATACAGCTGAGCTATTTTATGCTTTTATTTGTAAAATAACGTCAGGTGTGTTAAAGCTCTGAATAGTTTTGCATTTTACATATTAGTGGCATCACTCCAGTTAGCGAGTGCGACAACTTACGGCCTGCAGTCAAGTAGTCGTGCAGCTGTCTAAATAACTGTGTCCTTAAGAACGTATTTTAATATTTGACAGATGTCGCTTGCAGATAGTCCCGCTCTAACTGTTCAGCACTTGAGACAGAGAACGTAAAGTATTGAGAAGGTGCAAATTGAATTCTGTATGATGTTCGATTTGGCGGCTAACAGAGCCGATAGAATCAAAGCAAGGAATTCGCCGTTCTCGCTGCTATTTAGCAGAATTGAGCACGTTCAGTGGCAGAAATATATGTAAAATGACTGAGAATAAATAAAGAGAATTGCTTTGTAGAAAAATATACGAAATATACAAAGTCACACAGAGAATGTAAAAAAGCATTTTCTGAGTGACATATGCATGCCTATTTTGTATTATATGAACCATTGTCACATATGCGTGATTATTTTGTGTTATAAGGACCATTGTTTTCCAAAAAATGGTAAAAATTGTATGTGATAAAATTAAATAAAAAATAATTTTAAATAAATTATTATTTCAAAAATTATATTCATTTCAACTATTATAAAATGAACTTAAATGTGCTCATATAAACACTTCCATTCATTCCTTTCATTTCTTCAAAAAAATTAATGACCTCCATGAAATATGCATATTCGAATTATTTCGTTATCATTTCCATATTTATACCAATAGAATTTCTATGGCATACACATATGTACATACATATATTATTTCTTTGGCACATTTGTCTGTATGTTTACGAAAGCAAATGCGAGCCACATACATATGTACATACATTCATAATAGCAAGTGTCGCAGGCATCTTTCGCATCTCCGTTGTCACGGTCAACCAATGGTCCAAACTGGCGTTTTGTCAAAGAGTCAAGTGCTGAACACATTGAGCGCGAATACACATGTTCTTATGGACACAGTTATATAGTTGTGAAGCTGCCTCAATAAATGTGTCCCTAAGAACGTGTGTATTCTAATATTTGACAAATGTCGCTTGCAGTCTGTCGCGCTCATTGTGTTCAGCACTTGTGTGATGATAGAAAATCCAAGCTGTGCCGAAAAAAATAAACGAATGGGCGCCAATTGTCACCGCTTCCCTTGCCGCTGTACAGATCCGCCTACAAGCCAGAGTTAATACATATGTATGAAGATGTATGAGCGTGCATACATTTCGACGCAGATTTTTGCGAGTAACGGAAAAATATTTTAGACAAATATTGTAAATCGACAACGGCTATGTTGCCACTTTTGTCACTTCTTTCTGTAAAGAAGCATCAGAAAGTTGTTCAATTTATGATTTTTAGCTTTTGCCAGCGTCGCGAAAAGACGCTTGTAGGCAAAGGCCTGCTCGGGGAGATGTTACAGCGTCTGTTTTTATGAATGAAGCGAGGTCGCTTGTGGAATTTGCGCCTGCGTTTATGAATGAAATCGTTTTTTGTTGTAAAATTTACTACATTTGAGCTTCGCCAATTTGGCTGCTATATTGACTTTTGGTGCTTTTGCTATTTAGACAATTGTTGCTTTTGTAGAACAATGTTTCAATTTTTTGTTGGTGACATATTCACATGTGTACGCATATGTATGTTTGTATGCTTGTGCATTATTTGTTCGGAAATGAATACAAATATATGTACATGTAAGTATGTATGAATGCATGAACATGCAGATCAATGCGCGCGCATGTAATATACATATGTATTGATAAGTGATAAAATCATGATTTGAATTTCTGAATGCGCACATGCGTATATGTATGTACATAATAAGATTATGATATGAGCATGTGCAGAGACATAAGATTAATATGATAGAAGATGAACATACATGCATACATATGTATATATTGTTGTGATATATTTAATTTCTATTAGTAGGAAATATAATATAATATAATACAAAAATATTTATTAGTATAGTATATTATGTAAAAATCAAATAAAATTATTAAATCCAAATTGACTAAGTATTACTATGCATACATTCATACAAAATTATACTCATATCATAATTATGTTTACTTGTCAATATTGAATTGCCGACTGCAAAACGCAAAAGCAATCATATTTGCATACATTGCATGAAAATATCGCAATGCTGTTGTTGGGAGTACCATAAGGAGCATGCATACATATATTTATGTCTCTTTGTATTCTTGGGCATGTGAGACAAGAACATAAAAAATTTATTTATGTTCTCTGTGTGAGAGGTGTGTTTTGTACGCATTTTTCGCTGTTCAAAATTAAATAAAATATAAACGAAAAGCAAAACGAAATTCTTCGCTGGGAGTGTATTTCTGTCTCTTCATATTCTCTGCTCCGGCATATAGGCCATGTCATCATATGCCGTAAATAGTACATATATTTCTGTCTCTTCATATTCTCGGTTAGAAAATGTGAGAGAATTGTAAAAAAAGTTAAAATTATGAAGCGAATTCCGACCTGTAATGTTAACAAATGCGGCGAATTCCTCACATTGAATCTAACAAATGTTCGCAGTCGAACCTGCACCTTCCCTATACTTCACGTTCTCTGCTTGAGATAGTTATTTTATCAATCAATGCAATAAGCCGATTTTGTCCGTGCATAATATTGACGTGCTTAGAGATTCAGGGAGAAGATTAGGACAGATAGAAAAGTCAAATAAATTTATGAATTTGTTTTCAACCAATTTTTTCTGTCAATGAATAACAAGAAATCACAATTGCAACTTTAGGAAAAATACGTTTTGTTCAAAAATTAAATTCGTAAAGCTTTCGGTGAAATAGGACATTTAAAGACAATGGGATAAGTGATTTTTTTACATTTAGTAACATTTATAGTAATAAACAAATTCGTTGACTGCGAATGGTTTACTTTTATTTATGTTGACCAACACAGTCACTTTTCGCTAAACACTGATAAACATTTGTTTAAATAGCTACATTAATTTATCAAAAAGCATCATTGAAAACTTCTCGTTTACTTTGCGCATGCCTTGAATTGAGACGTCATATGGTTTGCGTTTATTATCTGTTATAAATGTATGTAACCATTGACGCAGATATTTATGACGTAAACATAACTGCTAAAATCCCCTCAATGGGTAGTAAAAACAAAATCATTGTTCTAGTGCATATATATGTAGTATTTCAATAGTATGCAATTAAAACTACGTGCCCAGTCAAGCCCGATTTACAATACTTGCGAAATATTTTCACAAAATTTCAATCAATATGATTTAGGATGCCTCTCCATTAAAATATTTTCAAACCTACATGCATGCGTCTTTCCATGCTCATATCTTAAAAACGTTGTATTTCAGGTTTAAATGTAATTGATGAGCTGAATGGCGTACTCATCAAACTTCTTCATTAGTAATTGAGGGTGCATCGAAAACGTCATGAGGTCTGCAACACTTATAGTTTATATACATAAATAAAGTGCAGTCTAAGACGTTAGTCTTACGGTCAAGTTATTGGAATAGTGCTTAAGAGTAGTGCCCAAAAAAATTAATGAAGTTTAAAAAGTTAGTATTCATGTCAAAACTAGTTCAAATACAGAAAAAGTCAATTGAAATAATGAAATCATGTGCAAAGTATAATAAACCTATGTATATATATATATATAATTATAAATAAATTTAGTGGATAACACCGCAGTAATAGTATAAAACCCGTTTTTCTAAGTGTCTCTATACAAAACTGTATTAGTGAGTGCTTATAAGTTATCACTAATTTATTACAAATATTTTTGCGCTAACAGATGCTTTACAACGCATATATATTATATAATAACATTTAGCGGTTTTTTCTATGATACTTCGTATTATTTTATCAATATATATTTACCAAAAGTATGTATACGATTAGGTGAATATTAACCTGTACATTAACCTAGTCGTATACATATTTTGACACAATATTGTTAGTTTTCAGAAAAGGGCTAGATTTTTTAAAGGATATACATACTTACAAATATATGCAGATACTTATTTATAAGAAATTATATTTAAAGTGAAAGTGAAAGGGTAAATGCCTAATTTGCTTATATCTCCTTTAATGAGGGGTTATTAAATTCGTTATTTGCTTAAAATGAATATGTAAGGTTAATATATTATTTTATATATGTGATTTTAGATATTAAGCATTCTATAAACCTAAAGCTGCTATTAAATATATAATATACGTAAGTATACCATGTACATATTTATGCATATACATACTTATGTATGAAGAGCAAAGAAATACTTTTTTGTGTGAAAATCCGTAATATACACCAAATGTAAAACCACTTAGATATATTGCAAGTATTATAAAATGTAGTATTAAGTACTTTCAGCTACTTAGTTTTCTTTGCCAACAAAAGGTGAAACGTTAAAAACATATAAGAAACTGTGTAAACAATTTAATGTCGGTTGTAATTCGTAAACAACTTACTTGTGTATACGCAAACTATCGGAGTAAAGCACCCAATTTCAAGTTTATACCGTTCAAATTACGTATGCAGCTTTGAGTATTACTTCAGTAAATTTGCAATTCATCACATAAATATCTTAATTCTACATGCGTTATATTCCACCCAGAAATTATGTGTTTTAATTCAAATAGAAACACCTCCTTACCCTTTATTTTTCTCTCTTATTTCAGTGCTTTAATATGTGCAATTATAATCATATATTTTTTTCTTTTCGTCATGTTATTACTAAACCATATAACATAAACGAGTAAGGAAGGCTAAGTTCGGGTATTTTATATTCTTGAAACTGGCAAAGATCAACGCCGGCTAAATACCTTCAGGTGTTGGCAATATCAAAAAATGCAGTGAACGGGTTCAACATGCATTATTCGACAAAATCGTGGATGAATTACAGTCAAATTTGGTGTAATGAGTATTGACTAAGTTTAAAGGTCATAGACTCAGTTTTATTACTATATTTTACTGCTCGTCATTGAAAATTATGCCAATATCAGCCCAAGATGGGACATTTGTGTCATAAACTCAACTGAAGAGCTGAAATGTAATAAATTTAGTTGATGTGAAACACGTCAACCAAACGATCGGAAATCATTATATTGGGGATATGAGGTTTAGACCAAGACCATTTTCTTTCGTATTAAGTATCAAACCATTATCATAACTTTGTAACTTTTAGGAAAACGTTTCCACTCAGTTGCAATAAAATAAGATGTTGTCAAAAAAGTCTTGCGGGATTTTCGCTAGTTGGCCCTGAAAGCGCGTAGTTCTAGTTTTATTCATCGCATCGAGTCATGCTATACCTTTTTGGAAAGCTCATTTCACGCGCTAACACGTGTTTGATTGATTGTCGTTTCTTTTAAGTCGTTCGTGAGTTATAGCGTCGCAAACATGGAGAAAAATAAAGAGAAATACGGCATATTTTACAGTACTACTACGATAAAGGCAAAAATGCATCTCAAGTCGCCCATAAAATTTGTGCAGTTTATGGATCCGATACAGTTTCCATTTCCACCGCACAACGATGGTTTCAACGTTTTCGTTCTGGTGTAGAGGTGGTCGAAGATGTGCCACGCTCCGGAAGGCCTGCCGTCGAAAATTGCGATAAAATCGCTGAATTGGTCGAAAGAGACCGGCATAGTAGCAGCCGTAGCATCGGTCAAGAGCTGGGCATGAGTCATAAAAAATTCATTTCAATTTCAATAAAAAAAAATTCAATAAAAAAAAAATTCAATAAAAATACCGCAAGACTTTTTTGACAACCTATTATTACATTTTGATCAATTTAAATGGTTTGAAGCCAGGCGGAAAGTTGAAAACCATTATATAAGATATATTGGGCATTATCTTTATACTAGGTATAAGTTAACTATTGAACCAATTCAATCCGTTTTTATACTTTTGTTCGTCCGACTCATTAAGATATAAAACTGTAATTTGGTACAGGGGATCACAGTAACAAAGGGGCACTTGTGCACAAAATTTTTTTTAAAAAAGTGGGCGTGGTCCCGTTCTTTAATAAGTTTAATGTACAAACATAACTGTTGAAGCTTCAACAACATAATTTTCTCAGGGCAAATACTATAAGAACTTCTACGAACAGTGGGAAAATGGCCGAAATCGGAAAATAACCCGCTCACTCCCCGTATAACAGTACTGTTTACATTCTTCTCATATTCCTATATCTTCTTTTTCTTCTTTACTGGCGTGGAAACTGCTTACGCGGTTACAGCCGAATTAGCAACAGCGCGCCAGTCGTTTCTTCTTTTCGCAAATTGGCGCCAATTGGAGATTCCAAGCGAAGCCAGGTCCTTCTTCACCTGGTCTTTCCAACGGAGTGGAGGTCTTCCTCTTCCTCTGCTCCTCCGTCGAATACTTTCAAAGCTGGAGCCTTACTCGACGGCGGTGATGTCGGCCTTTATTTTCACGAGGAAATCAACCACCTGGGCAGCGGCACCTTTTCAATTACGGGACCGTACATTCAAGGTGCATACCCTCAAATCGTAATCAAAAGAGGGATCTCTCATCTGAGTCTGTCGATTAGTTTTCAAAGGTATTGTTTTCTATGTGTCGGTTCCCAAACTCAGCGCACAACCCTGTGGAGGGGATGTTTCGCCTTCTCACTTCAGCTCACCTTCAAACGGATGTTCTTTGGCTACCCAAAGGATACTTGGTCTAGGACTGGAAGTCATGAGCTGTTTGAGCCATATCTGAAAGAATCGGTTCTAGCCACTCCCAAGTGAATGGTAATCAGAGAACTTTCCTCCCTTGCGTGTACTTCTAAACATGAGTCAATACTCCACGGTTTATTAGAGGATATAAATTGTTTATTAATGAACTAATGACTGTTCTCATTTTCAGAAGCAAAATATTTTAAATGTAAGCATAAGAAAGATCATGTTACAAAATTTGATGATAATGTGAACGACGACTACGTTTAGAATTTTTCCTTGACTTTTATTTATTTTGATAGAAAAAGCTACCTTTATATGAAATTTTAGGCTTTTGAACTGAAAGAGTAAGTAACCGATCTACCTTAGCCCACAACGACGAAGCCTTGTGGTATGTGTTCATATCCTCTGCCGTCTGTCGGAAATCACCCGTCAGCAAGACGACTACTATTGTAGTAGAGTCACGGTGCTATACTTTTGCTGATACTGCAAATTGGCGTTTCTTCACTTCTAGGTTTCGGCGACAGCTTGAATACTGAGTGTGCGGTTCTACCACAACTCAGCAAGGTTGTAGCTATTCCAGAGAATCCAACAGCAAGCGCAACTACATTGTTTTTGATATACCGGACTGAGTCGATTTAAAAACATTTCCTTAAAAACTTTCAAGACAGGTTCCCTTTGTTGCTGCCAACGCCATTTCCAGGCATTGTCGCGGAAGGCATTCTCCGGAATATCCTTGAGTGCCGAGGTCGCGCTGCTTGGATACTCTCTTTCGTCTCGGCATTTTCAGTCAAGCAAATAAAAAGATCCATGACTCGTCACCTGCGAATACGTTATTCAAAAATTTGGAGGTCACTTTCACACATGTTCAAATTTTCTTGTCACACTTCCACTCGCCAAAATTCTGGTCGCCAGTGAGAACTTTTTCGGGTTATCTTCAGGGACGCCTTGCGCATCGTCAAGTGCTCAGTCACAATGTCATGAACAACAGATTTTGATAAGTTTAACATAGGGGCAATTAAACGAATTCTTAGTTGACGGTCTGAGTTCAAAACTTTGCGCACACGAGTCACATTGTTGGCCTGGTGCCACCAACACACCACTTCTTGCTAAAGCAACATCTGGGTAAGCCTGCTTGATCACATAATCACCTCTGCCGCAGATTTACCGAATTTCATATCGAATTTAATTGCGTACTTCTGACCCTGACAGAAACACGTCGCGCGAAAATGTTTGTCCTGATTCTAAAGGTGCACGGAGACAACTGACCCGCCGCTCGATCGTTAGCTATGAACACACTCTACCGAATCCAGTCGGTGCGCACACGCTCCGAAGTACAGTCGCGGCGGAAGAAAATCAGCCCTATTTCTTTCTGGACACATCCTGTAGTCCGAACCGGACCCAAAGAAAGTTTTCCGCTGAAAGAGTCTATCTAAACTTCACCTCGGTTAGGTGCAATGCATGCAATGGATGAAACCACCTTAAGACCTTCTAGGGAAAATCCCCAAATTTCTCTGCCGTAGTAGCTATTTTAGCTAATGAGCGCGACACTTTACGCTATTTTGATCCCAGTGGTCCCCGAAAAAGATATCTCAATTTGGAGATTCGGCAAATGATAAATCAATTAAAGCGGGCAAAATGGATGAAACACCTGAAGTCTTGTAACCTTTCCAGCAGAGTTAGCAAGCTTTGAACTACTGTCACGGCTTTGTCTAACCTGAAGAGATATGATGACTGATTTGAAATTCAAATCGATGGCCATGCCTCTTCGGACCCGAACAAGTGCGCGAGCTATTGAAGCAGGCCATTCACATTGCACTCTTCGCGAGACAAGGCCAAAGGATATGTTACCAGACGACTGGGCAAAATGCCAAAAGACTGTGTACCACTTACTTTTATCGATGAGGAGGTTCAGAGTGTTATCAACAAAGAAAACTCGTCAAAATCCATTGGCTCAGATGAAATAAACATTACGATGCTAAACTAAAGCATCTGTTGGCAAGAGTTATCCTGCTATGGATTTCCAAGCTGCCATGGTTGGTGGTGTTTATACTGCTTCCAAGATACACGAAATTATCTACGACTTCAAAATTATGACTGTCAAAAGTGAGGTGAGAGCAAAGTCGCGAGTGCGACGACTGTTTGTTTGGGATATTTCGTCTTGCCCTCGTTCACTGCCAGACCCATTTGCTTTGCTTCCTTGTCCAGTCTGGAGAAAGCAGAACTAACGGCGCGGGTGTTGAGGCCGATGATATCAATATCATCGGCATACGCCAACAGCTGTACACTCTTATAGAAGATGGTACCTTCTCTATTTAGTTCTGCGGCTCGAACTATTTTCTCCAAAAGCAGGTTGAAAAAGTCGCACGATAGGGAATCGCCTTGTCTGAAACCTCGTTTGGTATCGAACGGCTCGGAGAGGTCCTTCCCGATCCTGACGGAGCTTTTGGTGTTACTCAACGTCAGTTTACACAGCTCCTTTTCGTGCTGTCGAAAGCAGCTTTGAAATCGACGAAGAGGTGGTGTGTGTCGATTCTCCTTTCACGGGTATTTTCCAAGATTTGGAGTATGGTGAATATCTGGTCGGTTGTTGATTTGCCAGATCTAAAGCCACACTGATAAGGTCCAATCAGTTAGTTGACGGTGGGCTTTAATCTTTCACACAATACGCTCGATAGAAGCTTAAATGCGCTGTTGAGGAGGCTAATCTCACGGTAGTTGGCGCAGATTGTGGGGTCTCCTTTTTTATGGATTGGGCATAGCACACTTAAATTCCTATCGTTGGGCATGCTTTCGTCCGACCATATTTTACAAAGAAGCTGATGCATGCTCCTTATCAGTTCTTCGCCGCCGTGTTTGAATAGCTCGGCCAGAAATCCGTCGGCCCCTGCCGCTTTGTTGTTCTTCGGGCGGACAATTGCTATTCGAACTTC
Organism: Bactrocera neohumeralis; assembly: GCF_024586455.1. Lineage (NCBI taxonomy): Eukaryota > Metazoa > Arthropoda > Insecta > Diptera > Tephritidae > Bactrocera > Bactrocera neohumeralis. Next base: position 16,457,331 of record NW_026089623.1, on the reverse strand, counting down.
TTCATGGTCGGGTAATGGAACGTCTGCTCCATCGTCATCTATTGGGGAATCGGGTTCGACTTCTGCTGGTGTTGTGCGTTCACTGCCATTCAGCAGTGTGAAGAAGTGTTCTATTTGTAAGTTTAGTATGCTCTGGGCATCGGTCACTAGATTTAGTAGTTGCAGTGGTTCTACAAGAGTATGCTCCCGTCTTGAAACTTTCTGTTAGCCGCCGCATATTTTCGTAGAATTTTCAAGCATTACTCCTGTCGGCCAACTTGTCAAGCTCTTCATACTTACGCATTTCAGCCTCTTTCTTTTTCGGAAAAGCGTCTCGCCTTCCTCTACAACTCTTAGTATCTATCCCACGTGTTGTGGTCGATCGCAACGTTGTGAGGTAGGCAATCTGTTTTCTCTCCGCTGCGACACGGCTCTCCTCGTCGTGCCAGCTGTTATTTTGCACTTTCCGAAAACCAATGATTTCGGTTGCAGCTGTACGTAAGGAGTTTTAAATGCCGTCCCACAGTTCCCTTATACCGAGTTGCTGACGAGTGCTCATAGAGAGCAGGAGTGCAAGTCGAGTAGAAAATCGTTCGGCTGTCTGTTGTGATTGCAGATTCTCCACGTCGAACCTTCCTTGGGTTTGTTGACGTACGTTTTTTGCTGCACAGAGGCGGGTGCGAATATTGGCTGCAACAAGGTAATGGTCCGAGTCGATGTTTGGACCTCGGAGCGAACGCACGTCTAGAACACTGGAGACGCGGCTTTCGTCTATCACAACATGAGCGATCTGGTTGGTGGCTTTTCGATCCGGAGACAGCCAGGTAGCTTGATGTATATTCTTGTGCTGTAATCTGGTACTACAGATAACCATATTTTGGGCCCCGGCGAAATCAGCCTCAACCCATTTGGGGATGTTACCTCGTGTAGGCTGAATTTACCGACTGTTGTGCCAAAGATACTTTTTCTGCCCACCTCTGCGTTAAAGTCGCCAAGAACGATTTTAGCATCGTGGCGGGGGCAGTTTTCATAAGTTTGCTCCAAGCGCTCATAGAAAACGTCTTTGGTCACATCGTCCTTCTCTTCCGTCGAGGAGTGGGCAAAGTTCAGCGATATGTTGAAGACCTCGCTTTGATGCGTATTGTGGCTGGACGTTCATCCACTGGGGTGAATGATAGTACTCGGCGTCGGAGTCTCTCTCCCACCACGAATCCCACACCAAATTGGCGCTCCTTTATATGACCCCTGTAGTAAATGCCACAAGGACCTACTCGTCTCAGTCTTTGCCCCGTCCATCGCATTTCTTGGACAGCGGAGATGTCAGCCTTCACTCTAACAAGGACATCAACCACCTGCCCAATTAAGGGACCGGAAGTCGTGAGCTGCTTGAACCATATGTGAAAGAATCGTTTCTGGCCACTACTAAGTGAATGGCGATCAGAGAACTTTCATCACTTGCGTGAACTTCTACACATGACTCCATCCTTCTATTCCTATATCGCAGTGCGCAAAATGGCGAAATCGGATTGCAACCACACCTACTTCCCTTATAACACAAGTTTAAATTCCATTTGATTCTTTCATTTTCCATGTCAGCATGTTTTGCTCATAACAGTATATCTTTGGGCCTAAAATAGACAATGGACGAATACTCGACCTAACAGTTATGGTCAGAATAGTCCATTGGAACTTAACCAAGTGCAACTTATCTGGGTGCTCGGTCACAAAATTTATATGGCTAATGAGCTCGTCCACTCCGAAGCATCCACTAACAAGATAGGACCTGAACTCTTCATTCCAAGTTGCTAGTGGGTGATCACAACCTTAGCAGGTTTAAATATGTAATCAATCTCGTCTGCACCGAAGCTAACATACCCTTCACAGGTGCATTACTTTTAGTAACTATGTGTTCAGTTTGTATGGAAACTATAGGCTATAGTAATCTGATCTGAACAATTTTTCGGAGATTACATTGTCAAATGTGAAAATTTTCCATACAAGAACTTGATTCCGATCGTTCAGTTTGTATGGTAGCTAAATGCTATAGTTAGCCGATCTGACCAATTTCTTCGGAGATTACATTGTTGCCTTAGAAAATAATCTATACCAAATTTGGTGAAGATACATTGTCAAATGTGAAAGTTTTCCATACAAGAACTTGATTCCGATCGTTCAGTTTGTATAGTAGCTATATTCTATAGTTAACCGATCTCAACAATTTCTTTGGAGATTACATTGTTGCCTTAGAAAATAATCTATTCCAAATTTGTTGAAGATACATTTTCAAATGTGAAAGTTTTCCATACAGGAACTTGATTCCGATCGTTCAGTTTATATGGCAGCTATATGTTATAGTGGTCCGATATCGGCCGTTCCGACAAATGAGCAGCTTCTTGAAGAGAAAATGACGTTTGCAAGATTTCAAAGGGATATCTTAAAAACTGAGGGACTAGTTCGTATATATACAGGCGGACGGACGAACGGACAGACAGACAGACAGACAGACAGACAGACGGACATGGTTAAATCGACTCAGCTCAACATACTGATCATTTATATATATACTTTATAGGGTCTCCGACGCTTCTTTCTGGGTGTTACAAACATCGTGACAAACTTAATATACCCTGTTCAGGGTACAAAAATGAATGGGGACACAAATCATAGATTTACAGATGAGATAACATTAAACACACACACATGTATTGACTGATCACTTGAAAACAACCCCATATCAAGCAGCATAAACAATATGCTGCAATACATACAAACATACACACATTTACATATATTTAGTTATTTAAGATAGTTTTCTAAAATAGTATATAAGTAATGAAAATACCAAATAAAAATTGGAATGAATAAATTCTCCCTCGATATAAGTCTATCATTGCCCCCCACCAGCGGTAAGGAGGTGTATCGAGGTAATAACATTTGGTCCTTCGAGCCGGATAAAGAGCCCGGCCAAATTAAAAAGTCCTGTATTTTCAAAACAGGCAATATATTAAAAAAGCCCTGTTCAAAATACAGGCAAATTAAAACAAAAATAATTGTAAGACGCATATTAACAACATAACAATAATAATAATTGTAAGACGGGTGTATATTCCCGCATATTAATAATATTAAAATAATAATTGTAAGACGCGTGTATATTCCCGCATATTAAACCGATCGCGTAGCCGTTTTAGCAGAGCTTAAACGCCCTGATCTAACTGCTATCCAAGAAACATTCAAAAGCTGTGAGTCGAGGCACAGCAAGGTCAACTAGGCGACCAAATCAATATACATATGTACCTCCAACGATTTCTTTGGAGAATACCCAGCAGTTACACAAATACGAAAAGTGTTGCGGAAAAAATTATGGACATAAACAGGAACAAAATTCTTGATGCCCAGGCACATTTATCCGAAACGGTGTTGCACATGTCATGTTCATGAGGAAAAATTAAAACCTTAGAAGAAAAATGGAAAACCTAAGTATGGAATTAATGATCGACAACGATCATTTAAAATGTTTAGATTTTTTATTCATTGATATCCAAAATATAAAAAGCAAATTAGATTTCAATGAAGAAATTAAAGACATATTCGAAAAAATTGATGACAAATATTACGAAGAGCTTCAAAAATTAAAAAAAAAAATTACAAAAACAAGAGCATACAATTTCTTACCGTCCTAACATTCAATTAAAAAAAAATAATAAAAATTCCAAAATTTTTTGGCGATATTAAAGAATGGGCCAATTTTTACAATGTATTCCAAGTTATGGTACATGACAACGAGCACGTGCTGAACACAGAAAAAATGCTGCGTCTTCGTCAATGCTTAAAAAACGAAGCTGCACGAGTAATACAGCACTTACAAATTTCATCAAAAAATTATGAAGCTGCATGGAATCTACTTAAGTAAAAGTATGACAATCAGCGATTTCTGTTCACAACGCAGGGGGACAGAATAATGATACCCAAATTATCTACAACTACGACGAAACCAAAACAAACTAATGCAGTGCAAAAGATAGAAGACGAAAAACTTATAACAGTTCGACTACTCCTTCTATCTTCTGTTGAGGAAGAAACAACAGAAGTAATAGAGGAAGGTAGAAGGGAAAGTGAAATTGAAGAAGAATTCTTTGAAGAATTACTTGAACCTACAATAACTGAGGAAAAACTAACTGAGTTTCTACCGTGGCACGTATATCTTCCGGCAAGCTCATCTTCTTCTTCTTCTTAATTAGCGTACACACCGCTCACGCGATTATAGCCGAGTTAACAACAGCGCGCCAGTCGTTTCTTCTTTTCGCTACGTGGCGCCAATTGGATATTCTAAGCGAAGCTAGGTCCTTCTCCACTTGTTCTTTCCAACAGAGTGGAGATCTTCCTCTTCCTCTTCTTCCCCCGGCGGGTACTGCGTCGAATACTTTCAGAGCTGGAGTGTTTTCGTCCATTCGGACAATATGACCTAGCCAGCGTAGCCGCTGTCTTTTAATTCGCTGAACTATGTCGTTGTCGTCGTATATCTCGTACAGCTCATCGTTCCATCGAATGTGGTATTCGCCGTGGCTAACACGCAGAGGACTATAAATCTTTAGCAGAACTTTTCTCTCGAAAACTTGCAACGTCGACTCATCCGTTGTTGACATCGTCCAAGACTCTGCACCATATAGCAGGACGGCAATTATGAGTGACTTATAGAGTTTGGTTTTTGTTCGTATCTCATATTTTGGAGAAATGAAGGAAAGTGAGGTCCAGATTAAATCGTTTGAAGATGAGGACGAAGCTGAAGATATCGACCACATTTTGGAAGATAGTGCTGAATCACATAAGAAGGAAGAGGAAGTTCAGTTAATATACAAGCCAACACAATTGCCGAAAAGAGCAAAGGTTTTTTTAGTTGAGCCAAATCCTAATCTTACCAAAGAAGGAAAACATTTTGCAAACAATGAAAAGGAGCCAAAACGTATGGCTCGCGAAGCTGCTAAAATGCAGAACCAAATTAAGGAAAAACAATAACGCGTCTATACAAGCAAGAAAGATGTAATTAGCTCTTCTAAAGTTATCAATACTCCATTGCTCCAAAGGATTTTATATCGATTACTAAATAATCTATTAATCTTCCCGGCACTCACCTTGTATCAAAAATGAATTTGCAACAAAATTAAAATACGGAGCACGGAGCACGCTGCGATGTTTCGTACCGAAACGGAAAAGAAGCCGGTGCGTTGTCCGTCGGTCCCTTTTGTTCTTTTTTTGCATGGTGTCCTCGTGTATGTTGAATTTGTGATGTTGTGGTATTTGTGTGCGTGGGATGTGGAATGCAATGATGATGTGGTGTGTAATGAAGATGTGGTGTGGAATGAAGGATGGTATATGTAATGTGTGTGGTGTGGAAGTGTAATATTGCGAGGGGGGTCTGAGACTCATTTAGCCATCCCAGTCCTCCTAGGCAACTGATTAGCCTAGGAGTCGCTGCAGCTGTTACAGCGCTGCTACGACGCTGCTGAGACCCGTGGATCGCCGTGGTTGGGGTCTAGGCTGTCGACGAGGAAGTGTTATCCCTACCCGCTGATGCAATGCTCGCGTTACGGGTTGATACCTGGTCACGCGGCTGCGAGGACTAGGTGGCCGATCAACGTCACGCGTCGCGGTGCGATGTAGCAACATGTGATGCGGCCTGTTGAATATTTGCACAGACTCCTGGACTCACATTCTCGAAGCCTATGCGTCTGCGACCGGCAGTTGTGACAGTGCTCATGTGCTTGGGCAACTTGCCGTCGTTGTACGATGCCCGTCCGGGATCCGTGATGAGCGGTTGCCCTTTGCAGGTGCAGTTGCCGGTGCTGTTACCGGTGCTGTTGCAACGGCAGCTCGGGGCGCTGGGGTAGGCCCGGTGCTT
>NW_026089623.1:16415452-16451353 GCF_024586455.1 Bactrocera neohumeralis | reverse complement strand
AATCTCGTATTTTTCATCTATCACTGGGCCAATATGTCGGCTTACCAGGGGATAATATTTCATGGTTATTGTGCCTATTTATAACAGTTTGATACAGCTGTCGTCCTTTCGGATTAATAAGACGTGAGCCCCAGTACGTATGTTTTGCGTTGTAATCTCCACCTGCTAGAAATCTTTGACCTAGTGTTCCAAAAAAGTCTTTAAATTCGCTATCTGTAATTTTAAAACGAGGTGAACAGTATGTAGCCGCAAGGTTTAAGTCACAACCCCGATGTTTTAGTGATATTGTTGTAACTTGTAGCTGTGGTGTAGCATGAGATTCTAGCGCATATGTAGTAGTTTAGACGATTTATAATCAACACTGCCGTGCCACCATACGCTTTTCCATTCGGATGATTTGTAACATATAATCAAATGCAAAAGTTTTTTATACAAGAACTTGATTCCTATCGTTCGGTTTGTATGGCAGCTATATGCTATAATGAGCCGATCTAAACAAATTTCTTCCGATATTACATTATTTCTACGAACAATAACTCATACCAAATTTCGTGAAGATATATCGTCATATGAGGATGTGTCCCATGTAAGCATTTGATTCCGCTCATTCAGTTTGTATGGCAGCTACATACTTTAGTTAACCGATCTGAACAATTTCTTCGGAGATTACTTAGTTGCCTTAGAAAATAATCTATACCAAATTTTGTGAAGATGCAACGTCAAATGCAAAAGTTTTCCATACCAGCATTAGAGTCCGATCATTCAGTTTCTATGGCAGCTATATGATATAGTTAACCGATCTGGACAATTTCTTCGGAGATTACATTGTTGCCTTAGAAAATAATCTGTACCAAATTTCGTGACTATACATTGTCAAATGTGAAAGTTTCCATACAAGAACTTGATTCCGATCGTTCAGTTTATATGGCAGCTATATGTTATAGTAATCCGATATCGGCAGTTTCGACAAATGAGCGGCTTCTTGAAGAGAAAATGACGTTTGCAAAATTTCAAAACGATATTTTAAAAACTGAGGGACTAGTCGAATATGTGACCTGGTCTACGAAAAGGGAGCTAACGTGCGAAAACTAGTTTTCTGGGAAACAGCTGTTAAAAATAAACAACTCGTTTCGTCAGTTTCTCGTAATTTCATTAATTGTTCTCCTTTCCAGAGGCTTCAAGGATGTCCAGTAAGTGTTGTTTTTTTCGCAATATTATTATAGTTCATCGTGTAAGTTGCTAGTGTGGAACATTTAAAAAAGTAACACTGAAGAAGTGACGTTTACTCTAATACCGCGCAGCTGCTGTTGTCTTGTTTTCATTCGTCTCTCTTTCCGGATGTTCTGTTATCACACTTGTGTAAGTGTTTCTGTTGATTATCGTCTTCGCATTTCGCATGAAATGAAACATGAGTGTTGATAAGGACTTCAGTGCCGTATACGGACAATTTTTCCATGAAAAGGATGATGAAAACAATGAAGAGAGCGATTATGATGAAGACGAAGTATGTGTATCTCAGGCAGATGATACCGAACAAACTCTTGTTAAGATTGACCTGTCTGTTATTGAAGTAAAGGAGGAGGAGCTGGTAACAAAATTTCTGTCAAAAGATTGTTGTAATAATAAATGTCATACACTGATACCACGGGAAATGATCGAGAGTACGCGGAACAATTGTTTAGAGATGTCGAAAAATGAACTTGATTTAGTCATACTAAGTCACATCGAAGCTGGAATTATGAGTAACGAAAAGCTAAAAAGTGTATACGCAAAGCTTGCTGGGTGGAAGAAATATGGACAGAGACAGGATACAGAAGTTATGAGGCATAAAATTACATTTACCTTCTACAGAGTACCTGTTTGTCGTTCGTTTTTCCTTTTTGTACATGCGTGTGGGAAGAAGCGTTACACATTTAGTACGTCATTTTGCCGCACAGGGTGTAACAGTGCACCAACACGGACTGGCAAATAAACCGAGTACACATCCAAAGTCATTTAAACCGGCTGACATCGAAAAAGCTGTTAAATTCATAGAGTCTATAGCCGATTTAATGGCTCTTCCACTGCCCGGACGACTCCCAAAATTTAAGGATTTTCGGAAAGTGAAACTGCCATCCAGCGAGATGAAGTCCTCATTTTATCGAAAATGCATTTCTTCACTCAGTGATGACGAATTGAAGATGAGTAATCTCCTACGTTACAGTTATGAAACCAGCGGATGATCTCTGCGATGTCTGCCGTGGTAAGTAGCTCATTATTTGCTCATTTTATAGTTGTATCAAACGTTGAGATTAAATTCAGTATTTTTTCTTTTAATAGGAAACGCAATATCGATTGCGCAAGCCAAAGGTGTTACTGACATTGAACGCGAACAGAAGCTTAATCAATTTCTTGATCACCTCCACCGAGCCCGAAATCAACGAGAATATTATCAAAGTTGGTGTAGAAATACTGACCCTACAGCAGTCGTTCTGTCATTTGATTTTGCCCAAACCGTTCACTACCCTGTCAGTCCACAACAACCTGGTACAGCATACTTCAAAGCAACCAAGAAGTGCGGAGTCTTCGGAATTACAGGCGAAAAACAAAAAGTTCAGGTTAGAATTTCAAACTGAATCTTCTTCTTCTTCTTCTTAATTGGCGTAGACACCGCTTACGCGATTATAGCCGAGTTAACAACAGCGCGCCAGTCGTTTCTTCTTTTCGCTGCGTGGCGCCAATTGGATATTCCAAGCGAAGCCAGGTCCTTCTCCACTTGGTCCTTCCAACGGAGTGGAGGTCTTCCTCTTCCTCTGCTTCCCCCGGCGGGTACTGCGTCGAATACTTTCAGAGCTGGAGTGTTTTCATCCATCCGGACAACATGACCTAGCCAGCGTAGCCGCTGTCTTTTAATTCGCTGAACTATGTCAATGTCGTCATATATCTCGTACAGCTCATCGTTCCATCGGATGCGATATTCGCCGTGGCCAATGCGCAAAGGACCATAAATCTTTCGCAGAATTTTTCTCTCGAAAACTCGTAACGTCGACTCATCGGTTGCTGTCATCGCCCAAGCCTCTAAACCATATAGCAGCACGGGAATTATGAGCGACTTATAGAGTTTAGCTTTTGTTCGTCGAGAGAGGACTTTACTTTTCAATTGCCTACTCAGTCCGAAGTAGCACCTGTTGGCAAGAGCAATCCTGCGTTGGATTTCCAGGCTGACATTATTAGTGGTGTTAATGCTGGTTCCTAAATAGACGAAATTATCTACAACTTCAAAGTTATGACTGTCAACAGTGACGTGAGAGCCAAGTCGCGAGTGCGACGACTGTTTGTTTGATGACAGGAGATATTTCGTTTTGCCCTCGTTCACTACCAGACCCATTTTCTGTGCTTCCTTGTCCAGCCTAGAGAAAGCAGAACTAACGGCGCGGGTGTTGAGGCCGATGATATCAATATCGTCGGCATACGCCAACAGCTGTACACTCTTATAGAAGATGGTACCTTCTCTGTTTAGTTCTGCGGCTCGAACTATTTTCTCCAAAAGCAGGTTGAAAAAGTCGCACGATAGGGAATCGCCTTGTCTGAAACCTCGTTTGGTATCGAACGGCTCGGAGAGGTCCTTCCCGATCCTGACGGAGCTTTTCGTGTTGTTCAACGTCAGTTTGCACAGCCGTATTAGTTTTGCAGGGATACCAAATTCAGACATCGCGGCATAAAGGCAGCTCCTTTTCGTGCTGTCGAAAGCAGCTTTGAAATCGACGAAGAGGTGGTGTGTGTCGATTCTCCTTTCACGGGTCTTTTCCAAGATTTGGCGCATGGTGAATATCTGGTCGGTTGTTGATTTTCCAGGTCTGAAGCCACACTGATAAGGTCCAATCAGTTTGTTGACGGTGGGCTTTAATCTTTCACACAATACGCTCGATAGAACCTTATATGCGATGTTGAGGAGGCTAATACCACGGTAGTTGGCGCAGATTGTGGGGTCTCCTTTTTTATGGATTGGGCATAGCACACTTAAATTCCAATCGTTGGGCATGCTCTCGTCCGACCATATTTTACAAAGAAGCTGATGCATGCTCCCTATTAGTTCTTCGCCGCCGTGTTTGAATAGCTCGGCCGGTAGTCCGTCGGCCCCTGCCGCTTTGTTGTTCTTGAGGCGGGCAATTGCTATTCGAACTTCTTCATGGTCGGGTAATGGAACGTCTGCTCCATCGTCATCGATTGGGGAATCGGGTTCACCTTCTCCTGGTGTTGTGCGTTCACTGCCATTCAGCAGGCTGGAGAAGTGTTCCCTCCATAATTTAACTATGCTCTGGGCATCAGTGACTAGATCACCTTTGGGGATTCTACAAGAGTATGCTCCGGTCTTGAAACCTTCTGTAAGCCGCCGCATTTTTTCGTAGAATTTTCGAGCATTACCCCTGTCGGCCAGCTTATCAAGCTCTTCGTACTCACGCATTTCGGCCTCTTTCTTCTTCTGTCTGCAAATGCGTCTCGCTTCCCTCTTCAACTCTCGGTATCTATCCCATCCCGCACGTGTAGTGGTCGATCGTAACGTTGCGAGGTAGGCAGCCTGTTTTCTCTCCGCTGCGACACGGCACTCCTCGTCGTACCAGCTGTTCTTTTGCTCTTTCCGAAAACCAATGGTTTCGGTTGCAGCTGTACGTATGGAATTTGAAATGCCGTCCCACAGTTCCCCTATACCGAGTTGTTGACTAGTGCTCGCAGAGAGCAGGAGTGCAAGCCGAGTAGAAAAACGTTCGGCAGTCTGTTGCGATTGCAGCTTTTCGACGTCGAACCTTCCTTGTGTTTGTTGGCGTGCGTTTTTTGCTGCACAGAGGCGAGTGCGAATCTTAGCTGCAACAAGATAGTGGTCCGAGTCGATGTTAGGACCTCGGAGCGCACGCACATCTAAAACACTGGAGACGTGTCTTCCATCTATCACAACATGATCGATCTGGTTGGTAGTTTTTCGATCCGGAGACAGCCAGGTAGCTTGATGAATCTTCTTATGCTGGAATCTAGTACTACAGATAACCATATTTCGGGCCCCGGCGAAGTCAATCAGCCTCAACCCATTTGGGGATGTTTCGTCGTGGAGGCTGAATTTACCGACCGTAGTGCCAAATATACCTTCTTTGCCCACCCTGGCGTTAAAGTCGCCAAGCACGATTTTTACATCGTGGCGGGGGCAGCTCTCATAAGCGCGCTCCAAGCGCTCATAGAAGGCATCTTTGGTCACATCGTCCTTCTCTTCCGTCGGGGCATGGGCGCAAATCAGCGATATGTTGAAGAACCTCGCTTTAATGCGGATTGTGGCTAGACGTTCATTCACCGGAGTGAATGATAGTACTCGGCGACGGAGTCTCTCTCCCACCACGAATCCAACACCAAACTTGCGCTCCTTTATATGGCCACTGTAGTAAATGTCACAAGGACCTACTCTTCTCGGTCCTTGTCCCGTCCATCGCATTTCTTGGACGGCGGTGATGTCAGCCTTTATTTTTGCGAGGACATCAACCAGCTGGGCAGCGGCACCTTCCCAATTAAGGGTCCGGACATTCCAGGTGCATGCCCTCAAATCGTAGTCCTTATTCCGTTTGCCATGGTCGTCATCAAAAGGGGGGTCTCTCATCCGAGGCTGTGTTTTTTTTTTCATTGGTATTGTTTTTTTACGTGGCGGGTCCCAAGCCCAGCGCACAACCCTTGTAGGGAATGTTTCGCCTTCTCACTTTAGCTCGCCTTCGAACGGATGTTCTTAGGCTACCCAGAGGATACTTGGTCAAAGACCGGAAGTAGTGAGCTGCTTGAGCCATGTGTAAAAGAATCGTTTCTGGCCACTCCCAAGTGAATGGCGATCAGAGAACTTTCCTCACTTGCGTGAACTTCTACACATGACTCCATCCTCCCTCCTTCAAACTGAATCATAGGAACTCAAATTGCTCGCCTTTACAGGATCTTACTTATAATTTTTTTTTTACAGTACAATTATATGCTAGACGAAAAAGATGACGTTGGTAAAGGACCGAACTGTGTTGTGAGCATCCGGCATTATCACCTGGAAACCTACTGTAAAGACATTGAAACACTCGTTCTTTTCTGTGACAATTGTGTTGGGCAGAATAAGAATAACACTGTGCTATCATATCTGCAATGGCGTTTGGCTCGGGGTCTTAACAAAACTATTTTATTCAATTTTCTACTTACAGGGCACACTAAGTTCGCGCCTGATCGTTACTTCGGTATTTTCAAAAGTAAGTATGCTGTCAGTAACGTCGACATGTATGCAGATTTACTGCAGTGTGTCGAGCATCTATCGCCTGAAAAAGTCGTCTGGTATGAATGGGACAGCTATTTTAAACCACTGTACAAGTCACTTGTTGGAATAACGCAATTCCATCATTTCATAATCTCCACAGATTGTGTAAAAACAAAGAAATTCGCAGACAGTGAAGAAGTGCAGTCCTTTAAGCTTCTGTTAAACCCTATCGATCCTGAAATGTCGAAAGTTATACAACCAGCCGGTTTATCTTTGGAACGTCAGTGGTACATCTATCACAATCTTCGCAGCTTAGTTTCGGATATATCTAAAATAGATATTGTGGCTCCATTGTCGAAAGATTTGCCATCGAAGAAACGGAAGGCAAAAACTAGTGGAGATGTTCTCAAACCAGACGAGGAACCAGGTCCATCTTCCTCAGGATCAACACCTAAAAAGATCTCAAGGAAAATGACAAAAAAGAACAAGTAAAGAAGGGCTAAGTTCGGGTGTCACCGAACATTTTATACTCTCGCATGATAAAGTGATAATCGAGATTTCATTATACGTCATTTACATATTTTTCAAATACCGTATTTTTGTAAAGTTTTATTCCGCTATCATCATTGCTTCCTAATGTTTATACTCGTATTATACAGAGAAGGCATCAGATGGAATTCAAAATAGCTTTATATTGGAAGAAGGCGTGGTTGTGAACCGATTTCACCCATATTTCGTACATGTCTTTAGGGTGTTAAGAAAATATTATATACCGAATTTCATTGAAATCGGTCTAGTAGCTCCTGAGATATGGTTCTTGGTCCATAAGTGGGCGGCGCCACGCCCATTTTCAATTTTAAAAAAGCCTGGGTGCAGCTTCCTTCTGCCACTTCTTCCGTAAAATTTAGTGTTTCTGACGTTTTTTGTTAGTCGGTTAACGCACTTTTAGTGATTTTGAACATAACCTTTGTGTGGGAGGTGGGCGTGGTTATTATCCGATTTCTTTCATTTTTGAACTGTATATGGAAATGCCTGAAGAAAACGACTTTGTAGACTTTGGTTGACATAGCTATAGTAGTTTCCGAGATATGTACAAAAAACTTAGTAGGGGGCGGGGCCACGCCCACTTTTCCAAAACAATTGCGTCCAAATATGCCCCTCCCTAATGCGATCCTTTGTGCCAAATTTCACTTTAATATCTTTATTTATGGCTTAGTTATGACACTTTATAGGTTTTCGGTTTTCGCCATTTTGTGGGCGTGGCAGTGGGCCGATTTTGCCCATCTTCGAACTTAACCTTCTTATGGAGCCAAGAAATACGTGTACCAAGTTTCATCATGATATCTCAATTTTTACTCAAGACGGACAGACAGACATCCGGATTTCAACTCTACTCGTCACCCTGATCACTTTGGTATATATAACCCTATATCTGACTCTTTTAGTTTTAGGACTTACAAACAACCGTTATGTGATTAGACCTTAGAATCTACAGCGAATTTGCAATTGCAAATATGCAAGACCATTTGCACCAGATTGTGAATTGCCCTATTGCACAAATTATAATAACAGTGTTCACTTAGGCACTCAAGGAGGGTTGCTGATGGGTCGATTCGGTTCATTGCCACCCCACAAAGTTTCGTTAAGCGAAAATACATATGTATGTGAAAGTGTCATAACTAAGTACTCATCTAAGATACAAAACTGTAATTTGGCACAAAGAGGAACGCCTTTGCGCTAATTTTTTTTAAGTGGTCGTGCTAAATATACATATCTTTTAAACCGCTGAAGCTAACTAGACCAACTTGCTGAACATTAAATTTCACAACCAGGAAGCAGGGAAGGACTTTATAGGAACAGCTGTAAAAGTTGTACAAGTGGCGTAGCACCGCCAACTTTTAGGTGAAATCCTATATCTCAGCAACTGAGTGTATTCAAACATTACTATACGATGCGAAAGGGGGCGAAATCGGATGGTCATCTCGCCTGATTCCAAACTAACAAACTTTTAAATACCATGATCAATTGTCGAAAGTGGACTATAACTTTTCAGGGCTAATTTTTTACCGAATATATCAGACAATTTGTTTGGTCAAGTATTGAAATTCTGGGGAATACTTGGTTTGATGATGTCATGGCCTTGTGCCAAAAATAGGTACAATCGAGTCAATCAGGGGTGATGTGAAAACTGATAGTTGTCGGAATCAGAATAGAAATTTATATCGGTTTTGGGTGTCATCGAAACCAATTTTAGCGGTTTTGATATCAGAAATAAAGTAAATAGATAATCGCTAACAAATTTGAATACTGCGATGTTATTTCTGTGAGGTTATAGACGGTTGACAAAATTTAAGTTAAGAAATTGTTACGAATTAATTAACTTTATTTTTATACGGGAAAACAACGGTGTTGCTGCCAATTGAATTACAGGTGGAATCGTCGAGGGCTGCAAATGTGGTTCTATGATATTTAACGCCATAAGAAATGCGTCTTTACTCAGTCGATAATGAAATATGAATCTGTAAAGTAACACATAAATAAATAAAAGCTAAATTCCACCTACGATTCTCCTGCAGCATCAAATGGGTTACTGTGATTTTTTAATTTTTTTGTTTTTTTCTTTTTCTACAATTCCCAACTAACAAATTTGTTAGAATCGTTAGATGGACGTTAGAGAACCATTTCGAATATGGGAATTCTTCCCCATGTGAAATTCACAATAAAAATAGATAACTTTGTGAATTTTTCAATAGGGGAGAGTTCACGATAATCTTTCCTACAAAAGACGGTTATATTTACATGCATATTTGATATCTTGAGTAATATATGTATAAAAAATCATAAGTTTTACATAGTTTATAATAAATATATTTTTCTTCTTCTTAGGCTCTTGGTCACTGCAAGTTGAAAAGGCACCTATTCAACCTAGGACTTGCCCCTTGCGCTAACTGCCGGTTCTGCGACAGGGAACCTGAAACCCGGAGCACCTACTAATCGACTGCATCGCAGTCTGCAGACGAAGGTCTAAGGCCCTTGGAACCATGTTTCCGGATAGGGTTCACATCAACTCTCTTGCTCCCAGCAAAATACTAGAATTTATCGATTTGCTTGGGCTTGATGAGTTCCTGTGAGTTAGGAGGGGGCACAATAGACCCAAGGTCGCAGTGCATACCTCAATTATATTCTATTCTATTCTATTCTATTCTATTCTATTCTATTCTATTCTATTCTATTCTATTCTATTCTATTCTATTCTATTCTATTCTATTCTATTCTATTCTATTCTATTCTATTCTATTCTATTCTATTCTATTCTATTCTATTCTATTCTATTCTTCTTCTTCTTTATTTGCCAATTCGTATTCGAATATTGGTGATCTTATAACATTTAATAATGTGTACAATATTAATAAGCTTAATATTAATAATGTATTGTTTACATGTTAAATATATACTACATATTGTATATTGAAAGAAAAAAATAAAAAATATCACAGATTTTGAATTATCGCAGCATATTTCTCTCTATCTCTCGCCACATCTATAAGGTTGCCAATGTTCTGGATTCCTGTCCATTGTCGAATGTTTCGAAGCCACGAAAATCCTTCAATTTTTCCTTGGATAATTATTTGTAGGAGCTCATACTTAGAGTGCCTCATAATATGTCCTAGGTAGGCTGCTTTTCTTTGTTTTATAGTTACATTATGCTATTTTTCAGGTGATAAAAGAACCTATAGCTATGTGGTGGGACTTTCTAATAGCTCAGAACCCAATTGGACTGATTTCATATTTTTGACCAAATTAATTCATCGTATTCTTCATAATGTCAATCGTGTTTGCTATGTGTTTGGAGGTCCCGTGCAATGTAAAATTACGGATATAACTCATACTACTCTTAATAAATACGTTTTAGAGCAACTAAAGGAAGCTGACGCTATAGGAAACCAAGAATAATTTATAAAAGTTGATAATTTGTAGAAGTACTGATTGCATTCTATGTTTCTTTAATTTAAATAATAATTCAGGCAGGACTACATCGTGTAATTTCGCAAATGCCAATTGTTCTGATTCCCGTGCATTTTGACAGAGATCCGACGAATCGAACTCCGTCTTGTTGTAGGTCAATAGCCTTAAGACCATTTTTATACCCTGAACAGGGTATATTAAGTTTGTCACGAAGTTTGTAACACCCAGAAGGAATCGTCGGAGACCCTATAGTGTATATTTAAATGATCAGTATGTCGAGCTGAGTCGATTTAGCCATGCCCGTCTGTCTGTCCGTCTGTCTGTATATATACGAACTAGTCCCTCAATTTTTAAGGTATTGTTTTGAAATTTTGCAAACGTCATTTATTTTATATATCGGCTCACTATAACATATAGCTGCCATACAAACTGAACGATCGTCGATCACGAAATTTGGTATATGTTATTTTCTAAAGCAACAATGTAATCTCCGAAGAAATTGTTCAGATCAGTTAACTATAGCATATAGCATCCACACAAACTGAACGATCGGAATCAAGTTCTTGTATGGATAACTTTCACATTTGGCAAGATATATTCACGAAATTTGGTATATTTTATTTTCTAAGGCAATAATGTAATCTCCGAAGAAATTGTTCAGATCGGTTAACTATAGCATATAGCTGCCATACAAACTGAACGATCGGAATCAAGTTCTTGTATGGACAACTTTCACATTTGACAAGACATATTCACGAAATTTGGTATAGATTATTTTTTAAGGCAACAATGTAATCTCTAAAAAACTATAGCATATATAGCTTCCATACAAACTGAACACATTGTTACTAACAGAAATGCACCTGTGAAGGGTATTTAGCTTTGGTGCAACCGAAGTTAACGTTTTATATTTTAAATAAATTATTTTATGAGCGGATTACCAGTAATACCAGGATCGCTTCAGTTGCCAAAACAGGTCTTACCTGTAGTACAATCTTTTTATGTTATGTTAATGGTGTTTTCCTATTATAAGTTTAGTACGAGTACAGGTGTATTTGCTTTGACATTTCTCCGCTCGCTATCTTCGGCTACTTGCATTTCATTTGTAAGCAACAACAAAGAAACATGAGATTATAAACAGTACTGAACAATCCAAAAATTATTACTCTTAATTGTACAACGATTTCCATTTGCTTAACTTTCAATTTAATTAATCATTGGCTATCAAAATGAGTTCTATCCTACTACGACTATTTCTGAGGAATTCGTAATTTTTTGAAAATTAACGTAAACAACAAAGTTAGGCACTAACTTTTATATCCTGAGCAATGTATATTAAGGTTGTAACATCCAGAAGGCAACTTCGGAGACCCTATAATAGGACGTCGAAAAGTATTTTCGTATCTTGTTAATAGATGTCGTTGAAGTCGTATATCTCCAGTGCTACCAATCACATTGTGTCATACCATATTGTGTTGGAAAGGTGAGATTCTAAGCTTCATTTAACCAAAAAAAATTAAATTTGGGGAAGTTGAAAAAAAGTTACAGCTGTTCAAAGATGAGTGAAAATAATGAAGAAATTCGCTATACTTTGAAATTTACCACGGAAGCCACCAATGAAATTTGTGAAGTTTACAGAGACGATGCTATATCAGCTCGTTTAGCACAACAATGATTCGCTCGTTTCCATTTGGAAAATTCGGTTTACACTGATGAAATAATGTCTCTAACGAAAAAATGGCAAAAAGTGGTCTACCAAAATGGTACATATTTGTTCTATTGTTTATTTGTGTATTATTTTAAATATAAAATAATATAATTTAAAATTTTATTAGAAATACGAAAGGACTTTTTCGACTACCCAATATATCAGCGTGATATGTTCAATCGATCGTGATCCATGTATGTCTGTGGTAACGGGTTCAAGTCCCTTAGTTTTTGAGATATTGATTTTAAATTATTCATACGACCTTTTCACCCCAATATTTTGTTTTCATAAAAGATCTGTACGCAACTTTAATTCGACTTAAATGTTGTTTTTATCATCCTATCACTATTTGTATACATGGCCGATGTAAATAAATACAGCTTCGACAATGTCGAGGTGAACGTTTTTTCAAGTTTCTTTTATTATTTTAAATCTATTTTCAAATACAATAATATTAATTTTATAATAAAAAAATAAGTTTTTAGGTATGTATGCTCAATAATGTACAAAAGGTCCGAATAAATTTACTCAATCCATATTTAAAAATAAATTCGCAAAAAAAGTAATTTTTTAACAATGAAATCTATGAAAGCACCCTATATAAACACGTCGCGCGAAAATGTTTGTCCTGACTCTCCAGGCGCTCGGAGACAACTGACCAGCCGCTCGTTCGTTGGCTAGAAACGCCCTTTACCTAATCCAGCTGGTGCGCGCACGCTCCGGTAGTACAATCGCGTCGGAAGAAAACTTTCCGAATAATATTTCAAAGAAAGGTATTTTGCTAAGTTGGTAGGACTGTCCTTAAATACTATGCCAAATATGAACGCGATTTGTCAACCAGTTTGTTTACAGAATCTGCTTAAATCGGTACACCTCTGTAGTGTAGTAGTAATGATTCAGTTTTATCAAAAACGAGTGGTACAATGTCTTCAAAGACGGTCGAGAGATCGTTGAAGTTCAACTGATGAAAATATTAAAAAAGTGAAGGATATGGCGTTTGAAAATTGTTAGACAAGTGTTAGTGAGATGGCAAGAGAGCTCGACACCTCTCGCGAGTCTGCTCTTGCTCGGCTATCCGGTCCGATAAAACGTTATAACTGTTTATGAGTTTGACATGCAAACAAGTCAACAATCATATGAATGGAGGGGAAAAAACGTGCAGAAACTAAAAAACACGCCAAAGGCGCTCAAATATTCAGGTGTTTTTCCATATTCGTGGTTTGGTGCATCATGAATTTGTTTCGGAGGTATAGACGGTCAATAAAGAGTTCCATTTGGCCGTATTGAGGTCCTTGCGTGAGAACATCTTTCGATAATGGTCGGAATTTTGGAAGAACAATTCATGGATTTTACACGATGATAATGCCCCATAGCATTGAACCACGATTTTGAAGCCAAAATTGCAATGGATACCATCGATGAACCACCGTATTCACCAGGCTTGGCTCCGTGAAATTTTTTCTTGTTCCCCAAACTGAAGTTGCCACTTCGTGGAACCCGTTTTCAGCCGTATGAAGAGATCATGTAGGATTGAAGTAGAACTCGGTGCTTCAACAAATATCTGGAGCAAGATTTTAAAATGCCCTCTCTATGCAGAACCATGTAATTTGTTGTATTTTTGCTCTTTATTGGTGTTCCTAATGGTGTTAAAAGCTATGGCTCTATAGGATAACCTTGATCGCCAATATGTTAAGATTCTTTCCGATATTGTTGAGACACAGTAGTGTGCTGACGAATGAGATATTCTCGTAGGTCAGAAGTTGCCCAAGATTCATGTGTTGCACCCGGAAATTTTGCATTTCAAAATGTAAAACATAAACGGTGATCGCAAACCTGATGAACGATATATTCATAAACTGCATTAGCCAAATATGTACATACAACAATAGAACTTACCCCTTCGACATTGGTACTGTAGAACCTATTTATATTTATATAAGCTTAGAGGATGTTTAACATTATTTGATGGTGAAGCAAGAATATCAATACGTGCGAAGTCAATTGCTCCTATGGTGCTTTTTATTCCAAATTTTCTAAAAGATCTGGAATATATTTCAAGAAAATTAGCTTAAATTAGTATATTATTATTTGTATTACAATAATACTTACCCCGTTTTTATAAAAGTTTCTTCCTCTGTTGCTATAGCCCGCACACTTTTCTAAAAGGCCGAATGACTCATGGGCAAGTTTACGTTGTTACCTACACATTTCTAGTATGAGCCGTGTTCAAAGAAGTTCATAGTTGTCAGAACGCTTACAGTTAAAGGTAGTGACGTTTTCTGGTTATCGTGTGCGGCCAGTTCATAAATTAGGCGTTAATCGAAAATTTTGCACAAAGGTATTCTCGCTCAAAGAAAATGGATTTCTAGCGTCGTGTAAACTTTTTAAATGTCGCAAGCGATCTCTATCCTCACAATTTTCATCTTCGTTCAACAATAATAACAAAAGTAAAATATCTTCCACTTTCACAACAAGATGCACAATTAGATATTTAATTCATAAAGAACAGTGTCAAGAGCATTTGACATTTTAACAACTTATAAAGAAAATAGCTTTTTATTTAAGACACAGAATACAAAATGCTTGATAAATTTCCAATTTTGACAAATTAGAAATATGTTGAATTTGTAAGGTGCGCATATTAGGGGTGTAAGTCTGAGAACCGTAAACAGGTCCTTTTGGACATGCTTGATATGGACTATCATGAATTTGTTCTGGAGGGGCAAGCGGTTAATAAAGAGTTCTATTTGGCCCCATTGAGGCGTTTGCGTGAGAACATCTGTCGAATACGCCCGGAATTGTGGAAAAACAATTTATGGATTTTACACGATGACGATGCATGATTGATATAAATGAGGTATGTGTGTGATGATAGGGGAGCTTCTCCCGAAGAGGAAAATGCAAAAATAATGTTGCTAACACTCAAAAATAATCGCGTTTAAAAATTCAAAAAATTGTATAAATAACACATGGTATTTCATAATGATTAATTAAAATTTTACATATTCTTAACTGAAGTTGCCGCTTCGTGGAACCCGTTTTAAGTCGTATGAAGAGATAAAACAAAATTCACTGAAGGCCATTCCAGAAGGAAAAATCGTTGGCATAAGTATTTTTCTTCTGGTGGTAATTAGTTTGAAGGCGAAAAAATAAATATTGATTAATAATTAAATATTTGGGTTTTATTTACAATTTTTGGGTACTTTTTTGTCACAAAACCAATCTTCGTTAATTTTAATTGAGCATTTATTAAATTGTATTAGGAAAGTTTCCACTTTTTATCGGTATTTCTTGACAGCATATAAGATTATTTTTTAAATTAAAAAATTCTAAGTTTCTAATATTTCGAGTTCTTTACTATTTATGAGATTACAATCTTAATTGTTCTGCTGCACACTTAAGCTTTAATTATTACTTGCCAACGGCGATTCATATGTTTTACTATCACGATAGTGTCAGATTTTGTAATGCTGACCCATTAAGTTTTTATAGAGGCTTTTAACATATGCTTGAACAAAATATTGTGTTTTTGAATCCTTTTTTCTAATAAATTCGACGTGATTTTTTCGGCTTCGGCTCACTTTTGCCACGATATTCGGCCGATTGATCGTCCTTTTCCGGTGCGTAAGCATAGATTCAAGACTATTCGCCGGTAATAATTCGTTTCATGACACCCTGGTAGTCGTTGTTTTTCGCAAAACTTGGGTGATTTTGGAACTAATCGTGCTTTCATCTTTCTATGGCTAATTCATCTTTCAAAATGGTGTTCACTGATCCGCTATTCCAACGATGCCAGTAAGATCTCTGACTGTTAATCGTCGATTCTCAAGCACCAATTTATTTTATTGACGTTTTGATTATCAAATGATGGGCATGGGTCGTAATTAACGCGTTCTCGACCCCCTTTGAGTAGTACTAATGAAAAACACTTGCTCGCGACAAATAATTATCACCAAAGGTCTTTTCCAATATTCTGAACGTTTCGGCAAATTTAATGGAACTTCTTTGTTGAATAATTTCATTTACAGTAAATAGCGCATAATTTGTAGAAATACCTGCGAAAGCATATTGGAAAGAATAGAGCAGTTTTAAGTTGGTGTCTGGATGCTCCCAAATTATTATATAGGTATTATTAGTAAAATTTTAATAAATATACATTTTCTTTTACGGTTAACAAAGTCGGAATTCAGCAGAAAAAGACGATCGATTTGAATTTTTCCTAATATCTTCCGGAATTAAGGCACAAATTATTATTAAATTACGGTTTTCAACCCAACTGCATTTTATTTTTTGTTTTTTAATTCAGTATTATGGTTTTCTACTCAACACTTATTATGTTGACTAAAAAATTAAAAAGTACCAACTGCTAACAAGCATTTGTAGCTAATTAGTTATTTTGTACAAATCCACAGAAAAGTGACATTTTCTGAGGTCGTGGATTAAAATCCAAAACATTAACGTAAAATCAAGAAACCATGGGAAGTTTTTGGAACATAAAGAGCCCATGCATTCTACTCTCCTACTCTTTGAGTTAAATAAAAATGTTTCTTCTTTTAAATAAAAATAACTTCTGCAATACACATTGTTAAAAAACCATTTAATTGTCAATTAAACGCTGGCTTACTTGGTGAAACGAAGTCGGAATAAATTTGAGTGGAGGTTTTTTCTTATGCCCGGCACTTCAGTTTTGACCCCAACATTTTTGACATCGCAATAAAAACTAATGTTCATTCAAATAATTATTTCCTTTTTCAAGAGTAATGACTAAATAAAAATGTTTTGTATTTTTCGATTAAAAATTTTCTCTCTGTAATTATCTGTAAAATTTTCATTTCTTTAGGCTAACAACTCTTCCATCAGTTTCACGATTTTGTAAAAGGGGCACTCCATGGGTTCCAGTAACATCAAAAATATTAAAAAAATTGTTTTGACCCATTGTCAAATTTTCCCACATAAAATACGGGTTAAAAGGTCAAACGAAGTAATTGAAGGTAATAAAGAACAACTGATTCATGTATAATTCCGCAATGCATTCGTTAAGCATATATCATCGTGAGGTCCACCACTCCATTCGCATATCTTTTCATTCTGATGCCACCTTTACTCAAAATTGAGATGGAATATGTTATGATCACTTCTTTGCGGATTTTGGCCACCATATAATTATACATTGTGACAAAAAAGTGCACGAAAACTTTAATTTCCGCTGCTGCTTAGAAATCAAAGTTTCGGTATTCTGTGACAATTTCCATAAAAGAGGGCCATCTAACGTTTTAAATTTGAATTATCTATATTTCGACATTGGAAACGTCAAATACCATTCGGAAAGTGACAGATATTCAGTAAAAAGTCTAAAATTTACGAAATGGGTCGCTATTCACTAGAAGAAAACTGGGAAATATTGAAAATTTAAAAGTTTGACCGAAAATGGTCAATTTTACCGAAAAATCATCTTTTCGGACGAGGCTCATTTTCACCTCGATGGTTACGTTAACAAGCAGAATTGTCGCATTTGAGGCACAGAAAACCCGCACGTAATCGTCGAGAAGCCAATTCACCCAGCACGAATCACTGTATGGTGCGTATTTTGGTCTGGTGGAATCATCGGCCCATTTTTCTTCGAAAATGAAGAAGGAACCGCCGTAACCATCAATGGTGAGCGATATCGCGCAATGTTAACCAAATTTTTCTTCAAGCAAATTAAAGAGGAAGACTTGGACAACATTTGGTTCCAGCAGGACGGCGCTACGTGCCATACAGCAAACGCTACACTCAATCTTTTACGCCCTATCTTCGAAAATCTCTTAATCAGCAAAAGAGGTGATGTGAATTGGCCTCGCAGAAGCTGTGATTTAACTCCGTTGGACTATTTTCTGTGGGGAGCTGTTAAAGACAAATGTTACGCCAACCATCCAGAAACAATTCAAGATCTAAAGTACGAGATTCAAGCTGCTGTAGCTGCCATAAAGCCTGAAACCATCTAGAAAGTACTCCAAAATTGGGTGGATCGGATAAGCTACTGTAAACTTTGCCGTGGTGGTCATTTGTCCGAAATTGTTTTCCACAAATAAATTTCATAAAACAACCTTTTAATTAAATGTTAGACCTTTGGAAAATATCAAGCCGTTTTTTTATTGTTTAATACAACTCGTAAATCAAAATGGTGTAACTAACAACAACTTTCTTTTATATACATGAAGCGATTACTTAATTGCAAAACTTAAATAACTCTTCTTATGTCGAGTGGTTAATTTAAAACTTTTATTTATTTCGTTTCTCAACTTTGTTATATAGCAATTGGTTAAATTGCACCAGTCGTTAAAACACGTGTGTGCTTAGCAAGTGCAAAAGATAGAAGAAAGATATCTTCTGTATGCATTACAGACAAAGCGGGCGCTGACACGAAGGACAGTGGAAACGTCAGTAATGAAGGAAATTCGTCAGGGCTGCATCTATAACTCTTCTTATGTCGAGTGGTTAATTTAAAACTTTTATTTATTTCGTTTCCCAACTTTGTTATATAGCAATTGGTTAAATTGCACGAGTCGTTAAAACACGTGTGTGCTTAGCAAGTGCAAAAGATAGAAGAAAGATATCTTCTGTATGCATTACAGACAAAGCGGGCGCTGACACGAAGGACAGTGGAAACGTCAGTAATGAAGGAAATTCGTCAGGGCTGCATTTTGGTAATGTGGTTGCCACCACATGTCTCTCCTTCTTTGTGAAATAAATTAGGTTGCGAAATGAACGTGTTTTTTTTTGTTTTTCCCTCGTTCTAGCGTTTTGGCCTGCTGCGTCCGAGTGGTCGAGTGTTCCTTGATCGTTCGCTACGATGTACGCCGGTTTCAAACGATCGATAGAAACTGGGATGTCTTTTCCATTGATATGAACGGTGAAATACTTGGCGTATCGGGCCGCGACTCGGTATGGGCCGTCGTATGGATGGCTAAATGAAGGACCAATTTGTCCGCGGCGGACAAAAACGTGGCTAGTGTGATCCAAGTCCCTGAATTTAAAAACGTGATACTTAGCGTGGCGTGACATTTCTGCAGGAGTAAGTCCACGGAAGTGATTTTGCAGAACTTTTATGAGTTCAGGTGCGCTGAGGTCTCGTGAGGATGGTGCGAGAAATTCTCCAGGTAGGCGAATGGTTTCGCCGTAAACTAATTCCGCCGGGGTAGCCCCGATGTCCTCCTTCCAGGCCGATCGAAGCAGGCTTACCCCAGCAGGACGGCTGGTAGAGCGTCGTACCACGACTCGTTGTGACAGAGTAATGCTGCTTTAAGCTGACGATGAAGTCTCTCAACGAGGCCGTTTGCTTGTGGGTGGTAAGCCGTGGTTACGATGTGTCTTGCACCTAGGAGGTTGTTGAGTTTATTAAAAAGATCTGATTGGAACTGCATACCTTGATCTGAAGTGATTCTGGCTGGCACGCCATAGCGGGCGATCCAGTTCAGCATGAATGCACGTGCCACAGTGTCGGCTCGTGCGTCTTCTAGCGGTATGGCTTCTGGAAATCGGGTAAAGCGATCGACGGCAGTAAGGCAGTATCGATGCCCCTTTGATGGAAGCAAAGTTATTAAATCGACGTGAACATGCTGGAAACGTTGGGTTGGTTGTTCAAAGTTTGATATGGGTGAGATGTTATGTCTCGTTATTTTATTTTGCTGGCACGCAATGCAAGTTTTTGCCCAGTTTCGGCAGTCTTTGTTGATAGATGGCCATACGTAGCGCTCTGCGATAAGTTTTCTGGAGCCTCTTTGTCCTGGGTGTGCCAGAGAATGCAACGACTCAAAAACTTGTTTTCTTAATGGTGCTGGCACGTAAGGGCGTAATCTCCCGGTAGAAACGTCGCAATATAGCTCTATATCTGGTTCTTTATATAAAATTCGTTGGAGTTTCAATGATGAGTTGGTAATTGAGTGGTTTCTGAAAACGAGTTGATTGATTGTACGGGAAAACTGAGACGTCGGAGCCTGTGTCGATTAAAAATTGAACGTTTGTGGACAGGTCTTTTACGAAAAGGCGGCATGAGGCTGCAGGGGAGTCGACTGCCGCTACTAACGACTCCTGTTGAAGTTTTCCTCGTATTTGCATCCGGTTGTACATTTTTGCGCGTTGGCGCCAAACTTGGCGTGGTACCAGCAAAGCCCTCCGGATGAAGTAGCTGGTAGCACGCGAGATCTGCTACGTGATCTAGGCCGTTGCTGAACGGTCCGTTCACGTGAGCGCGAGTTAAAGAAAAATAAGTCAACGAACTGCGAGTCAGAATAATATATCTTTATTCATTTAACTCCGAAACTTAAATTAAAAATATTTCTAACTGCTTAGCCTATTTATAGTAGTGAGTAAACAAATATTTTATATCCGCTATCCTTACAATTTGTTGTTTGCTTAGTCGGACCATTTAACGGTCGCTCTTTGGTTTTCATTACTGCTATGACAACAACAACATTAGCTACAGACATTTGTCAGGTGATTTGGCGGTAGTCGCCGATGAATGTTATTTTATTACAGCATTGTTGCTGCACATGTTGCTGACAAACAAATGTCTTCATTGTTTGTTGTTGCATTATTTTGTATTACATTTTAACATCTCATTTGTTTACAAGTTATTGGTTTTCGTCTAGCTGTGCATGTACATATATGTATGTTTATATTTAAGTAAATATGTGTAAGTATATGACAAGTATGTTTGTAAAATATATAAGTATTTATATATATATATGTATATATATGTATGTATGTACTTGTATGTACATATAACTCCCCCAGGGCTGCTTAAAGAACTACCCCATATTCTTTTTCTTTATTTATACATATATATTTTTTTTTTTTAAGCTAAGTTTACTAACTATTTTGATTACATATTAATTCATGTATTTTTATTTTCGTTTAAGCTTAAAATAAAGAACAATTTGAAAATTATATCCGTATGTAAATAGCTTAATCTATCTAATATTTAAATGATATTGGTGTAAGTGAATGGAAAGTAAAAGATTTGTAAGTTTTTCATATTAAAAATGTATTTTTTTTTTTTTCAATTATGTACATATATGTATGTGTACGAAAATTTTTGTTTATTTTAATCTTAATCCATGTCTCCTGCTAGTGCTATTATGCTTGAATTGTCATCAACAATAGAGTCGTTAGTATCTCGACTTTCATTTTTTGAATGTTTGGAAGGCCTTTTTATATTAGATAAATGGACGTTGCTTAGTGGGTTTATTCTAAAGTAAGGTTGGTCTTTGTGCCGCACTCTTTTATAATTTTTAATTGGACCTATTTCTTTACCTTCCTTATAGTCTTCTCTGGCTTTATTTCTTTTATTTATTACTCTTTGTTTTACTTTATTTATATTATCATGCAAGATTTTTGGATCAATATTATTTTGAGCCATTCTTGGGGAATATTTTATAGTGGAATGGAATCGGTCATTGTAATTACCCATGGCAAGCTGCATCCGCATTTCGGTTGAGAGACTTGGGTCATCAATTCCCGTTAGCTTTTCTAACAGGGTTGAGTGCAGCCTCTCAATGTCCGCGTTACCGGTATGGCTGTTAGGCTTCGTTAAATGGACCTCAATACCTTCCTTTTTAAAATACTCAATAAGTTGTTCAGCCCTAAACTCATTGTCCATTATAACTTTACTGGGTTTACCAAATTTCGCGAATTGTTCTACTATAATCGCTTTCTTTGAGCGCCAATTTCGATCAGTAATGGTGTAAGCTGAAGCGAATTTTGTAAGCTTATCAATAAACGTAACAAACGATAACTTTTTAAAATGGAATATATCTATATGGATAATTTGATTTTTTTTTGTTGGCGTTTCAGTAAAATGAAATAGAGGTCTAATCGGTTTTCTTGAATATTTAATTTGTTGACATTTTTCGCAATTATTAATAATAAGTTGTATTTGTTCTTTTAATTTTGGAAAATAAATTTTGTTTTTTAACGTATGATATGTCTCATTGATACCACTGTGCATAGACTCATTGTTATGGTATAAGGCTATTTGTTTGTGAAGTATTTCTTCATTTTCTATTTCAGTTACTCTGTGGGTACATTTAACAAAATTGATTTTATTATCATGTGAAAACATAGAAATTAATATTTGTTGTATTTTATGATAATCTTTATCTGATACTTCAGAAAAAATTCCTATTTTACCCATTTTAATATTATTCTTCAAAATATTTCTAATGATTGTTTCATTTTCAAGTGGATTTATTTGAATTATTTTTCTTTTATGCACTACTTTTACTTCAAATGAAGGACTAAATGTTAATATTATTTGAATTTTGTATTTATTTACTATTTCCTCTTTTATAATAATATGCTCTAAAAGCTCTTCTGCTGCTGAATGAATAGTTTCTGACATTTCGAAATTCGATTCATTACAATTATTTTCGTTTATTTTTGGAGAATTTTCTAAACGACTTAGAAAGTCTGCCACCTTATTTTCTTTGCCATTTAAATACTCAATTTCGTAATTAAATTCTTGTAGCTTTAAAAGCCATCGTTGATGACGAGGGGAACATTCTTTGCCTTTATATTTATTATTAAGATATTTTATAGGACAATGGTCTGTAACAATGCGAAATTTTTTTCCATATATATATGGCCTGAGGTAAGTAACAGCATAAATAATTGCAAGGAATTCCTTATCCGTTGTACTATAATTTTGTTCATGATTATTAAGGGTCCTGGATATGTAACATACCGGATGTCCTTGTTGGGATAAAACTGCCCCAATCGCATAATCACTAGCATCAGTTGTTATAACAAATTCCTTGTCATATTCGGGATATTTTAAAATAGGATGAGAAGATATTAATGCTTTAAGATTCTCAAAACTTGCTATATATTGTGGATCATTTATATTAATTTTATAATCCTTTTTCAAATACTTTATCATTGGATACGCAATGTTTGAATAATCCTTAATAAATTTACGGTAATAACCCGTTATACCTAGAAATCCTTTTAATTGCTTTTCAGTTTTTGGAATCTGTAAGTTTTGTATTATTTCGATTTTGTTTGGATTTGGTTTTATTCCATTTGCCGTTAAGATATGACCTAAAAAAGGAGTTTCTTTTTGAAGAAAACTACACTTTTCGGGTTGGATTTTTAAATTATGCTCTTGTAATTTGGAAAAAATTTTCTGTAAGGATATTTCATGCTCTTCTAGAGAGGTGGAAAATATAAGGATGTCATCCAGGTATACCACACAGATTTTATTAATATATTCTCTCAGAACTTCATTAATTAATCTCTGAAACGTCGCAGGGGCGTTTTTGAGACCAAATGGCATTCTAACGTACTCATACAATCCAGATGGTGCTACAAATGCTGTTTTCTCAATATCCTTTTCTGCCATTAATATCTGGTGGTAACCCTTTGCTAAATCCAGGGTGCTGAAGTATTGCGCTTTACCTAATTTATCTAAAATACTGTCGATATTAGGCAAAGGATACTTATCATCAATAGTAAGTTGATTTAGCCTCCTATAATCCACTACAATTCTATACTTTTGAATACCAGACTTATCTTTCTTTTTTGGTACAACTATAATAGGAGAGCTGTACTTGCTTCTGCTCTTCCTTATGATCCCTTGTTTTTCCATATCATTAATTTGTTTCCTAACTTCCTCTTCGTGTTTTGGTGGTAATCTATAAACTCTTGAGTTAATTTGTTGATTACTAATAGTCCTTATTTCATGAACAATTGAATTTGTATTAGTTAAACTATCACCTTCTCTATATATTAATTTACTAAATTTTTTCAAAAGTTTATTAATTACTTGTTTTTCTTGTTTATTCAAGTGACTTAAATCTATAGTTTGGTCTTCACTAATTTCCATAACTTCTCCATAATTTTGCATTATTTTTGATAAAAAAGGAAGACGTATATTATTAACTAATTTAATTTCGAAATTTTCTACATCTATACTTTTTACGTTCTTTACTATCCAATCCATACCTAATATTAAATCAAATGGTTTATTAAATTGCAACATTATCCATTTCATTCTAGCATTTTGTGGAGCACTAAACTCATTTGGACATGGTGTAATTACCTTTTTACTAGGATTACTGACCAAGCCATTAATTGTATTTAATATAGTTTTTTCTTTTTCATTAATTGTAGGTAAATCAAATTTATTAAAACTGCTTTCCTTAAGTATGCTTAAAGTTGATCCTGTGTCTACTAGTGCTATCCATTGTTTATTAAATAAAGTAATTTTTATATATATTTTTGTAAAATCCGAGGCTAATTTAAAAAAAAAAAAATTTCTTCTGTATCGTTTCTTTCTTCTTCAGTATGACTTACTGTATCTACTTCCATTGGAATAACTGATTGCCTGGTTTGCTGTGTATTATTATAGCTATTATTATTACGTCTATTGGAACTGCCAGGATTTGGCCTTTGACTATTTAATTGATTAGAAAATGAAGATTGATTGGTAAAATTTCCGCTATTACCCCTACGAAGGTTATTATTAGTGACTACATTTTGGTTAGAAGGTCTACTGTTACTATTTTGATCCCTAAAACTACTGGTATTATTTTGTTGATAGTTTGGTTCGCTGTTAAATTGATTTTGAAGTTTATTGCTTGAATAGTTTTTTGAATTATTCTTTATTAAAAAAAAATTATTTAAATTTCCTTCATCCATTCCTATGAATTCATGAATGGTAGCCTCAGCACTGGCTAAACTAATTATATTTCTAATAGCATATGCAAATGTTCCAGAAGCTAACTGTTTAATCCTTTGGATTAACATTCCGGAAAAAATTTCCCTCATCGTTACACCATTATCATCAAATGCACAAAATTCCGTTATATCATTTATAATGGCTTTCACTTTTTTGCTTAAATCTAAAATAGAACTTACTCTAAGTAACGTTATATCCCTAGTTAACTGCATCTGGTCCTTTGATGATTTGAAGTGCTGCTTCAACTTCTTCTTGCAAGTATCCCAGTCTGCTGGTCTGTCCAGTTGCAAATAATTTTTGGCATCTCCTTGTATTTTCAAGTCGAACACAATTTGAAAAGTTAATTCTTTCTGTGACTCATAATCCACCATAACCCGATCAACTGAGTTAATAAATGCAGGTAGCATTTTCGATTCACCATTGAAAGGGGGTAAATATTTTAAATCCCTTTCAATTTTATTTCTTAAGGATGTTGATTGCTGCGCCGCTGATTGGGCCAAAAGCCTCGTGATCGCACTAAGGCATTGAGCCATGGTAGCGTTATCTGGCAAATTTTCATCAGCCATTGTTTTTGTAGATTTTAAAGTTTTTTTTTTTTTTTTTTTTTTTTTTTTTTTTTTTTTTTTTTTTGATTCAAAAACCAAGAAGTCACTACTTTCAGAGTTCACAATACTTTCAAGAGCAATATACTTGCTCAAAACTTTTTGCCTTCACTTTGTTAAAGGTTCACCGTGGTAAAAAGTATTTCGGTTGATTCACTAGTTTTATAAACTTTATAATATGAATTTAACTTGTTTAAAGTTTTTGAACTCGCACAGTTTCTTATATTTTTCTTTTTTTTTATTAGTAAATGTTCACTGTCTGTGTTGTTTCTGCAGCAAAAAATGCCTTTGCTTTCAACACTTTTTATTTGTTTAATTGTTTAAATTTTTTTTTATAAAATTAACTTTTTATTGCCTGCGTTGTTTCTGCGGTATAAATTTTAAACACCTTCGTTTTCAACACTTTTAGGCTATAGCAGTAACCGACTGCGCCAGTTAAAGAAAAATAAGTCAACGAACTGCGAGTCAGAATAATATATCTTTATTCATTTAACTCCGAAACTTAAATTAAAAATATTTCTAACTGCTTAGCCTATTTATAGTAGTGAGTAAACAAATATTTTATATCCGCTATCCTTACAATTTGTTGTTTGCTTAGTCGGACCATTTAACGGTCGCTCTTTGGTTTTCATTACTGCTATGACAACAACAACATTAGCTACAGACATTTGTCAGGTGATTTGGCGGTAGTCCTGATCGCCGATGAATGTTATTTTATTACAGCATTGTTGCTGCACATGTTGCTGACAAACAAATGTCTTCATTGTTTGTTGTTGCATTATTTTGTATTACATTTTAACATCTCATTTGTTTACAAGTTATTGGTTTTCGTCTAGCTGTGCATGTACATATATGTATGTTTATATTTAAGTAATTATGTGTAAGTATATGACAAGTATGTTTGTAAAATATATAAGTATTTATATATATATATGTATATATATGTATGTATGTACTTGTATGTACATATAACTCGCGCTACGATGGCTGAAAGTCCTGCTAGGTGTTCTGCCAAGGCTGCTACTTGCGTCTCCAGGTCTGAAACAGCTGCTATGCCGGCCGGTTTAATCACCTCGTGAAGCTTGTCGGCTGCAGGCCCGAGTTTATTGAGATCAGCCTGTTCCTGTATGACGAGGCATGCGCGCATTTGGGGAGGAAGGTGTGATAGCCATCGCGCCTTGAGAACTTCCTCATCAATGTCCGGGACGAGACTACGGAGATGACGCAGGTGTTGAGATGGAGTTTTGTCACCTAGGCTCTCTCCGTCCAATAATTGTATAAGATTAGCTTCTTTAGATTTTGAGAAGCGTGCAATAAGTGCCTCTTTAAGTTTTCTGTATGGATTGGTAATAGGTGGTGCCAAAATTATATCTTCGACTGTGGAGGCTGATCTAGTGTCAATTAAAGGCACGGCCACGTGGAATTTGTCGACTTCTGTTAGAATGCTCCGCATTCTGAATTGCGACTCGAGTTGCGCAAACCATAACGCAGGTTTTTCGCTGTAAAATGGTGGAGTTTTGATGGAGATTTCCCTAGAAATCTGAATGTTTGATTGCGACGGAGCGCTGATTGAGTCGTCCAGAGACATTTTGCGTTGATTTTCACGTCGGGGTCACCAATTGAAGCGATTACTTAATTGCAAAACTTAAATAACTCTTCTTATGTCGAGTGGTTAATTTAAAACTTTTATTTATTTCGTTTCTCAACTTTGTTATATAGCAATTGGTTAAATTGCACGAGTCGTTAAAACACGTGTGTGCTTAGCAAGTGCAAAAGATAGAAGAAAGATATCTTCCGTATGCATTACAGACAAAGCGGGCGCTGACACGAAGGACAGTGGAAACGTCAGTAATGAAGGAAATTCGTCAGGGCTGCATTTTGGTAATGTGGTTGCCACCACATACATATGTACATATATAAATTTATTGGAAAATAGTTTAATTAACAGTCTTCGGCTTTACGCTTTATTCGCATACTCCTCTTTGCATATATGTACATATGTAGGTGCACGTGGTTTCGTTCTATTTTATCGTGCGGTTACTCGCGTAAAAAACCGTGCATATTTGTGAATATTTGCTTTATTATGGCCCCAGGGGGGAAAATAGGTTTGCTTTGCTTGCCTCTAGCCCCAACCCCAAAAGGAAAAAACTTACATATAAACCACTTGAAAATTTTCCAGAAGTACCTCAAATTAAAAAAGATTGCCCAATATTTGTTCTAATATCTGCAGCAGATTCGAACAAAACACTTTCCAAATACTCTTGTTTCGCTGTACATAAAAGTTTAGAATCAATAAGTAAGGAAATTTTATCTATCACCGAATTACGTGATGGAAATCTACTCTTACTTGTTAAAAATCGGAAGATCTAACAATAAAGAAATTAAATGGAATTTGCGACATTAAAGTGAAATTACATGACAATTTGAATTGCTCTAAAGGCACAATTTACGCCCCATTTCTTAACGAAATTGCAGAAGAAGAAATTGTTGACAATTTAAAAGATCAGGGAGTTAATTCCGCCATAAATTCACTAAAAATATAGAAGAAAAACAAAGACCTAGTGGAGTGGTACTTCTTTCATTTGACCTCTACAAAGTTCCAGAAAAAATCGAAGTCTCATGGCGCACAATGCCTACTAGAGCATATTTCCCTAACCCCATGAGGTGTAAAAGTTGCCAGCTTCTAGGCCACACAACGAAACGTTGCAACAACAATCCTGCCTGCGATATGTGCAATTTCCCTCCTCATCTCCCCTCGCCATGCAACCGCACCTTTTGTGTAAATTGTTCAGGCGATCATCCTTCCTTTTCCCGTTCTTGTCCTAAATACCTACAATCCAAAAATATTCTAAAAATAAAAACAGAAAACAAATGCTCAATGCGAGAGCACTAAGGCTTTACCAACAACAATTACCCCCGATCCCCGCAAACACTTCTTTCGCTTCTGTTACAAAAGAAAATACAAACAAGCAAACAACAAACGTGACTTCCCACCGCTCATCATCTCCTTCTCTACCACTTTCCACAGATACTGTACTAAAATCCAAAACAGCTTATGCTCTTCCACAACAAAAGCAAACCACGAAAGAAAACAAAAACAGTCTCATAATTGATAACTATCTAAACTCACCAAATGTAACTACAAAAGAAACAACAAACCTTCCTAACCTAACGCTCACCCAAACAAAAACAAACCCAAACCCAACCAAAATAAGCATACCACTCATTCCTAAAATATCCACAACACATTCTCTGAACATCCAAACTCTCTCTCTCTGTACAGACAATATCGATCCCTCTCCAACTACTTATTCAGAATATATCTCACCTCATAATGGGTTGTAAACAAACTCTTGCTGCTTTTATGAGTAATTGTAAACTAGCTTTATCCTCTAGCTTTTAGTTAAAAATTTTCTGAATCAATTAAAAGTGGGAATAAAGTAAATTCATAAAGATCAGTTAGTGTTTGGCTGTTAAGTTTGGGGGCGATAGCAAAAGAACAAATGACGAGGTCTACATTCGTGAACGAATTATGTGTAGAAAAATGCGTAGGAGAGCCGTCGTAGTAAAATTGTCAAGTTTTCCGCTAATATCAGGTCTTCTATGATTTTTTCTCTTTGGTTAGTACATGTGGAACCCCAAAGGGGACTCTAGGCATTGAAATCGCCGCATAAAAGAGTGTTATATCACTACAAGAAACACACCTTTCATTTAATTCCGCAGCTACTGTACCCCAACAATACGCTGCCTATTTGTCCAACTTAACACAAAATTATACTAGCAAACAAGGTGTTGCTACTTTAATAAAAAAAGATTTCCCACGCAAACTTCTCCCTACATGTTTTAATATTTCTACAATAGCAGTAGAAATATTTATTGGATTTAAATTAACCATCCTAACAATTTACATGCCACCACAACAAAACTTTAATATAAAAGAACTACGCGATATAATCGGAACTATTCAAACACCCGTACTTATACTTGGCGATTTCAGTGCCTGGAGTCCCCTTTGGGGTTCCACATGTACTAACCAAAGAGGAAAAATCATAGAAGACCTGATATTAGCGGAAAACTTGACAATTTTAAACGACGGCTCCCCTACGCATTTTTCTACACATAATTCGTTCACGAATGTAGGCCTCGTCATTTGTTCTTCTGCTATCGCCACCAATCTTAACAGCCAAACACTAACTGATCTTCATGAATTTACTTTATTCCCACTTTTAATTGATTCAGAAAATTGTTTAACTAAAAGCTAGCGGATAAAGCTAGTTTATAATATTTTCCGAGATTTCAGGGATGATTGGACATTTAAATAAAACATTTAAAAATGGTTTTAGGTTTTGTTTTTAATAAAAAAAAAAGATTTACTCGTACAATGTGTTACAAAACTCGTCTGCACTTAACCGCAGCAAAACCATTAATCAAATCTTCGCAATTCAATTTGCTTAAAAAATCAGCTTCTATGTTAAGCAAAGCAAGAAGAAAAGTTAAGAAAAGCGGGGTCACAGCGGCGCAACGCACGAGCTTGACTGACACGCGTGTAATAATAATAGGTTAGGTACCTAAGTACCTATTCTTCCTAGATACTTTATATGCACGATGTATGAAATTATTTATACTTTGATACGCAAAAATAGTGATTTAGTTTGAGTTATTTCTTGTTAATCTTGTTGTTATCAGTGATTTTTTTGGCACGATTTGCCGCCCTAGGCCCGGGCCTACTGGGACTTAGCGCAAATCCGCCACTGCCTTTATCCAAAAAAGGGTTGACGAAGCCAAAATTTCTGTTGGAGTTATTGGTCTACGGAATTATCTAAACTTAGAGAAGAAAACAATCACTATGGTTAATTTACAAAAGAACTCGCTCTATTGATAATCTAATAAAATACAAATAAGCCAATGGTAGTGTTTCGGAAAAATATTAAAGAAGCTTAAAGGGCTTGCTTACAAAAACTTACCGAAGCTATCACCACGTTAACAAATCCCAAGAAATTATGGGCCGACATAAAAATGCTCTCAGGCTCTTATACGAATGTGAATCTTAAATGTATAAACACTCCAAATGGCACAATTTTCAACTCAAAAGACATAGCTAATCATTTCGCCTCTGTGTGGTCCGATTATTCGAGCGATTCAAACTTCCACCCTTCGTTTGTATCAAATAAAAATGAACTTCTCAGAAGAAGGTACAGTAAAGATCACTCACCCCCATCTATTACTGAATCAGACATAACCATCGCAGAATTCGATTTCACTTTATCTTCAATGTCAGGCAAGAATCCCGGTGCAGAAAGGATTTCATATCAAAATGTCTCAAAAATAGAATTATTAAATTGTACAACAATATTTTATGTCAAGGTGTCTACCCTCAAAGCTGGAAAAATGCTGTGATAGTAGCAATTCCTAAATCCAATGTAGTTTCTACAGATGTTCTTGGTTGCAGGCCAATATCACTCCTCTGTTGCATGGGCAAACTATTAAAAAAAATCATATCAAGACGTATCTCGTGGTTCGCATTAAATAAAAACCTTCTCAGTCGAAACCAAGTGGCATTTAAGGCAGGGCATGGCACTATGGATGCTTTACTCTATTTTGAGGATTTCGCCAAAACTGTTTTATCGAAAAGAAACCACATATCCACTATCAGTTTAGATTTCGAAAAAGCTTTCGACAGATTGGTTCTCATGTTGTTCTGCAAAAGCTTGAGAAGTGGCAAATTGGTGAAAAAATATTTTACTTTATTGAATCTTTCCTAATCAATCGGAAATTCATGACTAAAATCAATAACATTTTTTCGAACACGTACAATATGTACAACGTAATACCACAAGGATCACCATTGTCTGTCATACTAATTGTAATCCATGTGCATCTGCAAGACCTAAAACAGGTGCCAACCGAATACTAAACTTGAGTAGCTGCTAGCGCACTCTCTACCGATCTTACGGACTCTAGCTCCGAGTCACTTAGCACGAATGTAACGCAACAATAGACGTTGCCAACACTAATCGAAGCGTCCGTTTGCTCATCTCTTTCCAGATAATCAAAATGAAACCCGTGATCAGCGGAAGGCCACACGCATCGGTCCGCCATACCAAGCGCCAACCACAGCCTCCAGACGAGCCTCAAAAGCCACAACCATTTCGGCCACTACCGGAAGCACGACCTCGGGTGCCCACGAATGCAACCGAGGTGCACCAGCTGCACGCAATTAGCGTGGATGTCGCAGGGTCAGCTGCCCGAACTCGCCCGAGGGCACCCAAGCAGCCCCAGGAGCACAGCGTCCGCAAACAGCAACCGCGGCCGGGCATAAAACCCGCAGAATTAGAAGCACTGCCGTGACAGACACCGCTCAGCACGAACGCCCGTAAACTCCCGACCACCAGACGAGTCCCAGCGGCAGGTGAACTAAATCCCGAAGCCTGTGCCATCACAGGGCTGTGCGCTGCCCAAACGACCACCATGGCCCACGTCGAGACGACACCGGTTCGCCCAAAGGCCCAACCGACCGACGATGAGACGCCTGCCCAAACGACGGCCACGGCCCACGAAACAATCGAATTAGGCAGTTTTCGCAGGCGTTTTGTTGAAAAGGTATTACACCAAATCGGTGTAACACCAGTGCTCGCAATGACTCTACCAGAAAATAACGCGACTAACAGGAGACTCGCATGTAAGGACAGTGCTAGTGGAGTTGCTAGGGAGAGGTCTATGAATACAGGTGCGAACCGGAGTTCATCGTATACAGACGCTCTAATTATATTTCTCCTTCAGCGCGAAGCCGAAGGACCATCATCGCCGTATACATCACCGTGCCAGCTATAACAAGCGTCAATGACTGACACGCTAGTTTCACCCGTTTTCATCACCGCCGTATGCATCACCGCGCCAGCTTTAACGAGCGTCAATGCCTGGCACGCTTGTTTCACCCGTTTTCATCACCGCCTGGCACGCTAGTTGCACCCGTTTTCATAACCGCCATGCACGTTAGTTTCACCCGTTTTCATCACCGCCGTAGACATCACCGTGCCAGCTTTAACAAGCGTCAATGCCTGGCACGTTAGTTTCACCCGTTTTCATCACTGCCGTATACATCACCGTGCCAGCTTCAACAAGCGTCAACGCCGGGCACGTTAATTTCACTCGTTTTCATCACCGCCGTATACATCACGCTGGTCTGGCTGTCCACAGAAGGGGTGTGGATACATCGTTACGAGAGTAAACACTTCTTTTTGCTAAGGGTTCGTGGGTCCCAAGGCTGACCCTGGAGCGGCTGAGCATACCTCAGCTATGGACGAAACCCCGTTACAAATGGCGCCCGAGTAGGGACCTGACTTTGTGAGTGACAGTGAAAAACATGAAACGGTCACCAACGCTCATGAATCAGGTTCGTCACACCCCCTACACAATTATAAGCATCGCAGTACTTCAGCACAGAAGGCTCTAACGCTTGAGACAGACACGACGAGTTGGATTTATTGGCTAAAGAAGGAACGATCAGTCACCGAGTGCAGACGACACCACATCACTGTCGAAGGGCGCACCGTAGCAGATATCCGTAGCGAGCTGAGCGCCTGCATCCGTGCAAAGCGCCACACTAAATCCACGGAGGACCTAGTAAAAGCTTTGGAAAGGGAAATGAAGGAAGCCTCCTCAACATCGCATATATGTAAGGTTCTATCGAGCGTATTGTGTGAAAGATTAAAGCCCACCGTCAACAAACTGATTGGACCTTATCAGTGTGGCTTCAGACCTGGAAAATCAACAACCGACCAGATATTCACCATGCGCCAAATCTTGGAAAAGACCCGTGAAAGGAGAATCGACACACACCACCTCTTCGTCGATTTCAAAGCTGCTTTCGACAGCACGAAAAGGAGCTGCCTTTATGCCGCGATGTCTGAATTTGGTATCCCCGCAAAACTAATACGGCTGTGTAAACTGACGTTGAGCAACACGAAAAGCTCCGTCAGGATCGGGAAGGACCTCTCCGAGCCGTTCGATACCAAACGAGGTTTCAGACAAGGCGACTCCCTATCGTGCGACTTCTTCAACCTGCTTCTGGAGAAAATAGTTCGAGCTGCAGAACTAAACAGAGAAGATACCATCTTCTATAAGAGTGTACAGCTGCTGGCGTATGCCGACGATATTGATATCATCGGCCTCAACACCCGCGCCGTTAGTTCTGCTTTCTCCAGGCTGGACAAGGAAGCACAGAAACTGGGTCTGGTAGTGAACGAGGGCAAAACGAAATATCTCCTGTCATCAAACAAACAGTCGTCGCACTCGCGACTTGGCTCTCATGTCACTGTTGACAGTCATAACTTTGAAGTGGTAGATAATTTCGTCTATTTAGGAACCAGCATTAACACCACTAATAATGTCAGCCTGGAAATCCAACGCAGGATTGCTCTTGCCAACAAGTGCTACTTCGGACTGAGTAGGCAATTGAAAAGTAAAGTCCTC
Source organism: Bactrocera neohumeralis (assembly GCF_024586455.1). Classification (NCBI taxonomy): domain Eukaryota; kingdom Metazoa; phylum Arthropoda; class Insecta; order Diptera; family Tephritidae; genus Bactrocera; species Bactrocera neohumeralis. The sequence continues at coordinate 16,417,643 of NW_026089623.1, read as the reverse complement.
TCTCGACGAACAAAAGCTAAACTCTATAAGTCGCTCATAATTCCCGTCCTGCTATATGGTGCAGAGGCTTGGGCGATGACAGCAACCGATGAGTCGACGTTACGAGTTTTCGAGAGAAAAATTCTGCGAAAGATTTATGGTCCTTTGCGCATTGGCCACGGGGAATATCGCATTCGATAGAACGATGAGCTGTACGAGATATACGACGACATTGACATAGTTCAGCGAATTAAAAGACAGCGGCTACGCTGGCTAGGTCATGTTGTCCGGATGGATGAAAACACTCCAGCTCTGAAAGTATTCGACGCAGTACCCGCCGGGGGAAGCAGAGGAAGAGGAAGACCTCCACTCCGTTGGAAGGACCAAGTGGAGAAGGACCTGGCTTCGCTTGGAATATCCAATTGGCGCCACGTAGCGAAAAGAAGAAACGACTGGCGCGCTGTTGTTAACTCGGCTATAATCGCGTAAGCGGTGTCTACGCCAATTAAGAAGAAGAAGAAGATATACGTGTGGTTAGCTAGCTGAATGCGACGGGTCTGGCGTCTGGCTTTGATTTTGTGGTTATCCAGATGGCATTGAAGTTCTTTACCGATGTACGTTAGCTTGGCTCCGGTGTCCACCAGAGCTTCTATCTGCATGCCTGCGACAGTAATGGGCAAATAATAACGGCCATCTTGTTTCTCTTCTGGGTATGGAATCGTTGCTTTGAGTGCTGTTGTACTGGGTTTGGACGGAGTGGCTCGCACTGTCGCATGTGTGGGACAATTGCAGTCTCGCGACATGATTCCGTCGCGTCCACAGCTGGAGCAGAATATTCGCTGCTGGTTGCGGCATTGGCGCCTTCGGTGTCCCGGCTGCTTACATCGCCAACAAACTTCCTCGCTGCAATATTTAGTCCTTACCGCCGTCAAACAGTGATTGGTGTTTCTTGCTTGCCTGGTCTCCTCGCTTTTTAACAATTCGAATTCTTCCGTTAATTCGAGTAGTTCGTCTACGCTGTTGAAATCGCTCCGACGGACATATAAGCGATATTCCACCCTTAGACCGTCATATATACGCTCGGTGTGATCTTCATCGCGAAGTTTCGGGTGCTGGCGAATAAGCGTTTGGATAGCCAGCACATAATCCTTTGCCTTCTCTCTGGGAAATTGCTTGCGCTGATGGATGGTTTCTTCCAGATGTGCAAGGTGTCGCTTCGGTAAAAAAAACCGTTCAGCCTCGTAACGAAAGTCGTCCCACGTGTTCATGACGTTACGTTTTACCCGAAACCATTGCAGCGCTTTGTCTTGCAAAATTTTCGGCATCGTAGCAAGAAGCTGGTTATTTGCTATAGAGTAGCACTCGGCGAGTTCCTCGCATCGCTCTAAAAAGTCATGTAAGTTTTCGCGACCGCTGTAGCGTATGTTCCATCGCCGCACAGAGTTCATGTCTTCCAAATCTGGCAATTTTGCATCCGATGTGATGTTGTCACGTGTTTCTATCGCTTTGCTGGGGATTCTTACTGTGGTGGTTGGAAAAACTATGGTGGCGTTACCTTCCTCCTTCATTTCCCTTTCCAAAGCTTTTACTAGGTCCTCCGTGGATTTATTGTGGCGCTTTGCACGGATGCAGGCGCTCAGCTCGCTACGGATATCTGCTACGGTGCGCCCTTCGACAGTGATGTGGTGTCGTCTGCACTCGGTGACTAATCGTTCCTTCTTTAGCCAATAAATCCAACTCGTCGTGTCTGTCTCAAGCGTTAGAGCCTTCTGTGCTGAAGTACTGCGATGCTTATAATTGTGTAGGGGGTGTGACGAACCTGATTCATGAGCGTTGGTGACCGTTTCATGTTTTTCACTGTCACTCACAAAGTCAGGTCCCTACTCGGGCGCCATTTGTAACGGGGTTTCGTCCATAGCTGAGGTATGCTCAGCCGCTCCAGGGTCAGCCTTGGGACCCACGAACCCTTAGCAAAAAGAAGTGTTTACTCTCGTAACGATGTATCCACACCCCTTCTGTGGACAGCCAGACCAGCGTGATGTATACGGCGGTGATGAAAACGAGTGAAATTAACGTGCCCGGCGTTGACGCTTGTTGACGCTGGCACGGTGATGTATACGGCGGTGATGAAAACGAGTGAAACTAACGTGCCTGGCGGTGATGAAAACGGGTGAAACTAGCGAGCCAGGCGGTGATAAAAACGGGTGAAACT
>NW_026089623.1:16302777-16415352 GCF_024586455.1 Bactrocera neohumeralis | reverse complement strand
GACGCCTTACCATCGGATTGCGGCGCCTTGGATTCTGCATGTTTTTAATTATTTCCATCAGGTTGCGATTTTGCAGTTTCAACGCTAACAAATGTGGATCAGTAGGCAAAGCAGATCCCACTTTTGATGTCGGAGATGGCTCAATTTCCATTTTTTATTTTACGCAGCAAGTTCTGTTCGTCTCTCGGTGGCACAACACTAACTAACTCGTCGCGCACATTCTAAGCTACTTCACACTACACTTCTATGCCCCTACGAACAGACCTTACTCAGCAGCAGAGTATATTTCTTTCCCTGAGCCGCTGTGCGTTCTGAGAACCGTTAGCGACATCGTGTCGCCATTCAAAACTGTACATGCATGCACAACGGTCCAACTAACCATTCTATGCCACACATATACAGTGGGCTAATTTACCATTCTACGACATATTTATATCCAGAATAGATAATCTTACAAATTGTCACTGAATATCATTAAAAAGTTTGCTAAAAAAAATACTCAATTCTTTTTGTAAAAACCAATGAAAAACTAACTTATACCACTAACATTAAAGCCGAAGTACGCACACATCAGCGTAGCTAAAATTCTATCAATACTCCATGGTTTTGAAAGACGAATTCAACAAGCAAATTAAAGAACTTTTAGATAACAATATAATGCGCCCTTCTGATCACCCCAAAATTCACCTGTGTGGATTGTCCCCAAAAAATTAGTTGCATCAAATAATAAAAAATACAAAATAGTCATTGTTCAAATATCTTTGAACATGCTTACCATTAATATACAAAATCAAACTCATAAATATGTAAAAAGACATACAGTCAACTAAACATAAATACTTATCTATGTTCAAATGTACCCAGCTAGAACAGTGACGGTAACATTACATAGTGACGAGCTGGTAACGCGAGTCAGTCTAATTGTCACACTGTTCTATCACTTTCTTAAAAGCGAATCAAAAAAGCTACCAAAACTTTTGTATATATTCGATCTTTTATCACCGTCTCGCTCACATATTTTCTACTGTAATAAAATTATATCCTTCTTTTTACTCTTTCATTAAATTTGGAACAAATAAAAAAAACTGCTTTCAGCAAAGCGTGGCGGTGCATTCCACAATAGCTAAATGGGTAAACAACTCGCTTGCCATTCCTTCAATCTAAAGTACGAAACTAAAAAATATAAAGATGTAACGAAGCTTTTTTCTGCCCCTGCTTCTTATAAATAGTTTGTTGAGATATACTCGCCGTGTTCAGGGTTCGTTACAACAAATTTGTAAACATTGGTGCTCTCTACGATTCGTAATTTATTTAGCTTTATAGTATAATTTTACTTATAGTTACAATTTGTGATTCAATATTGTCTCCCGCATTGTAAAGTCGTCGCCCGAGGAAAGTGCTATGCCGGGGTAACGGTTGAATGTGGTCTGTTAGTGCAATACCGTTTTCCGCTCTGGTGAACTCCTGGGTGCTAGACGACGTGCTACTCAGTGCCACGACGATCACCCTCGACTACTTTTGCCGGCGCTCGTGTAGGCTTCGATGACGATGTACTGCGGCGTGCGTTGACGCTCGTGTGCTACGACGACAACGCCCGGTTATTTTTTCCGGCCCTCGTGAAGGCTTCGATGACGATGTCCTACGGCGTGCGTTGACGCTCGTGTGCTACAACGATTACGTACAGCTATTTCTGACGGCGCACGTGTAGGCCTCGATAACAATGTCCCGTCACGCTCAACTACTTCGGTCGGCGCCCGTGTAATTGACGCTCCTGTGCTACACTCGTGATATACTGTTGAATTATTATTACTATAGCCGCATAAAGGTACCGGACCACGGGAAACCGCGTCAGCGACCGCAATGTTGAAGGTTGAGTTAGTCAGAGGATTTACTCACTATCAGGCTCATCCCTAACAGACGGCATTCACAAGTCAGGGTACCAAGACTAGTTAGAGGATCAACTCACTGCATAGTTTGTTGCTGAACGTGTGTACGCTATCACAGTTCCGTAAGGGATAATGGGATACCCAACTTATTTCAGTGTGAGAGCGCCTCAAAATAAGCGTTTTTTTATAAGATTTTCCATTGTTCCATTTCCAGATCGAACAAAATAAGACTTTTTGGGCATTTTAATTACAAAACCCCACATTTATTACGATTGCAAATTATTATACTTGTATACTGAAATTTTAATATATGGCGAAACTACTTAAATCCTTTTTTATGACTTTATGGTATATTAAAACAACTGACTTTTGATTTTTCAATATTTAATAAAGTGAATTATGCATTGCTGTTAAATTTGGATTACGATTAGTAATCAATTAGATTAAATTTGAAAAGGAATGGTATTGATTACATAATTCTCTTTTTAACAATTCCTGATTATTAATTAATTATGATTACAAATAATCCAAAAATAAGTAAGATTAGTTAGGATTACGAGAAAATAATCAAAAATAATCAAAAAAGTAATTGGCTACTTTCAAGGATTATTTTTGATTATTTTCGATTATTTTTAAAAAAATTTGAAAGCTCATCATTTTATAAAAAAAATAGAAAAAAATCGTGGAAAAATAATAAAGAAAATAAATACATTCAATTCACAAAAAAACAGTTTTATAATTTACATATATTTACAATTGGCCTTCATTACAACTAATTTTTCAAAAGAAAAATCAAACAATGATTGCCGCCTTGGACTGTTGACGATCCCGGCAAATGAAAACAGTCGTTCAACTGGAGCTGAAGACGTTAAGGGCGTGTTAAAAAAATAAATGCCTCCCTTAATAAATCATATTTTTGGTAAATCTCGTCAGCACTTGCATTGTCATTTAAATAGCTGAAGAACTGCTGTTTTATTACCATCGTTGATCAAATTTAATCTGTTCTTGTGGAGAAGAACTAACTTCAATTTCATCATCTGCAAAGTCAAATCTTTAAAATGAAAAACAAAATAAATGTACGCATAAGCTCACCATCATCACTGAAATCAAAAAAATCGGGCATAGTCGACACATTATTAATTTGCCTTTCAAAATTAAATGTTTTACAATTTTTGGCGTAAAACCTGTAAAGTGTTTCTAAAACTCTGCTGGTTATATTTTCGACAGTTAATTCTGGCAATTACGGATTTAATCTCAGCAACACCATGACCCATTTCATTTTGATGCTTTGAGTTATCAATATTTGCCTCAGGCTTCAACATGAAATATGGTTGGAACCTTTCTCTTAACCTCTGTTCCATTTTTAAAATAAGAGATGATAACTGTTGCAATTCCTGGGATCTGCATAACTTATGCAGCCTATTGCTCAGTGTCACAAGAGTTGGTATTAAAAATCCTGTAATAATATTAATATAAATTTATATTTTAAAGCACCAAAATATGAAAATACCATAATTAATGTTGCTTTCTCCTTGAAGAAAGTCCTTTACAATTGGTTCCATTACCAAATTGTACATTTCCAGGTACTGTATGTCTCTTGCAGCAAACTGTGGCAAAGTCAACTTATCACACAGATTATTTAATTTTTGTTTGTAGCAAAGTGGTTTTTTAACTGAGTCATGCAATGAGTTCCAACGAGTAACAACGGGCAAAACCAACGATGATCCCAGGTGCCCTTCAATTATTTCCGAGACTTTGGCCACTTGCACTTCTTCCAAAAGTTGTAGCATTTATCGAATGTCTAAAAAAATTAACATTAAACACATTTTCACAATTACAAAACGTTTTCTATTGCATTAAAAATAAAAATGTTTCGTTACATTTTTTCAACTTCAACGATTATTTTTTTAATGCAAAATAATAATTTGTTCTGCGACTTACCATCTTATGCTGGATATACAGTGGCTGCTCAGTTTTTAAAATTTTATCGAAGTCGGTTGAAGCAAGCAAATTCAGAGTATGGCTGCAACATCTCTGATGTGTGGGCAACAAACTCTCATTATCAAAGACTGGCATTTCGTCATTAATTTCATCTTCGAAAAAGTCATTTCCCACACCATAATCTCTGAACGCTTTTACAAAATTTGAACCGTTGTCCGTAATGGTCAAGACAATGTTTGAGCTGTTCAAACCAAAGGCAGTGTTGATTTCAGTAATCATCTGCGCAATATTTTCCGCGGTGTGTGCTTTACAAATTCTTCTACATGCCAAAGCTGCCGATTTGCGTTCGAAATTGTCTGTAAGCCAATGACACGTATATCCAAGGAAGCTTCTATGATTTCCAGACTAAACATCTGCTGTAGTACAAAAATATTTAGAGCAAACCATGTTTTCTTTTACATTTTCCATCATGATGGTATATTTTGTTTCCAATTTCTTAGCCGCTGTTTGCCTACATCACCTTCATACCTGTACTTTGAAAAAGATCTATAAAGGATTTCTTTTCCAGAATGGAAAGGGGAAATAAACAATCAATCATTGCATGTAACAGTTTACCATCGAACTCAGATTGCATGTTACCGCCAAAAGGGCTACCTGTTTTATAACTTTTGTATGTTCTAAAACATTCACTATGCTTGACTTGCAAATGTTTGATGAAATTTGAAGTCACTTCACCGCTTCCTCTAATCACTCGATGACATGCAACGCACTTAGCACAAGTTGTCTTATCGGAAATCTAACAATAAAAATTATAAATTCATAGTGTGCTTTAATTTAAAAACTTTGAAACTAACTTTTTCCACTTCTGTGTAAAATTCTTCTTTGAAAATAATTTTTTGTGAATTCACACAGACTTCTTTTAGGGCCGGTCCTGATTCCGTACTTAATGAACTCTTTCGTTTACTTCCAGTAGTATTAAAGTCCAGATCTTCAATACTGTCGTCTGCAGAAAAATCGGTTTCGGAAACATGAACAGACATTTAGACCTAAAAATAAATTTTATTATTAAAAGTTAACAACAATTATGTTTAATACTCACAATTACAATAGTTCACAATTAATGTTTTCCTTTTGCTAGTTAAACTCACACCCTTCTTTATGAATTAAAACGTGATTTCTTGGTGTCTTGCTACTTGATTTGGCACTCTTAAAATTACAACGCAGCTCAGTAGTAAAGCGAGTTAGTTATTATGTAGTACATATGTTTGTATGAATGTTCAAATGCACACTGGGGAGCAGAAAGGAACGCATGTTTGCCTTTTTGAGACATTAGCAATTTTTTTTTACGATACAATTTTCTGGATAGATTTTTATAAAAATGTAGTTCATCCTCTAAAAAATGTCATATGATTTACAGTTTAAAACTGTATACAAAATTTATGACCACTTACAAAATTTTCGTACAAATTTCAAAGACTTTAATAAGACCGTTTATAATATTTTCGGGTATGCAGTTTTATAGTCCATTCAATGCTAGTAAGTATAATAAAGAATCAACATCAAACTTTCAAAAAACCTATCGAAAAAAATGTATCATGAAAATCAATGCTAATACCTCAAGAAAGCAAATATGTTCTCGGTTTTCCACTGTAAGTACATTCAAGCAAAAGAGTTACAAAACAAAGTGGCAAAATTCTAATGAGCACTTATGCTAGCAAAGGTACATATGTTACATACATATGTATGTGTGCAATATCTCTAGCTTATAAGGAAAAGCTAAGCCGACGATACGTAAGCATGCCTAAGTTAAGTGTTAGTTTGTAAGTTTGTTTGTAAAATTGAACTAATGTTACTAAATTGGAGTTATTGAAATGCAATATTTAAGTGAATACTCCCATTTGAGTAACTGTAATGCAATATTTAAGTGAGTAGATACTATTTTTGGAATTGTCAATCGATGGCAAACAAAATCTCACTGACCGTACTTTTGAAATGTTGGTATTAAAGAAAGCAAATTAGAAATAAATTATTTTTGCCTAATTTTAGTCCGGCATAATTAGAAGTCTCTACTCAAATATATGGTTTATTTTGAATACATTTCCTCATACTGCTTCAGCTTCACATATACATACTTCTTCTTCTTAATTGGCGTAGACACCGCTTATGCGATTATAGCCGAGTTAACAACAGCGCGCCAGTCGTTTCTCCTTTTCGCTACGTGGCGCCAATTGGATATTCCAAGCGAAGCCAGGTCCTTATTATCCTGGTCCTTTTAAAGGAGTGGAGGTCTTCCTCTCACTCTGCTTCCCTCGGAGGGTACAGCGTCGAATACTTTCAGAGCTGGAGTGTTTTCGTCCATTCGGACAACATGACCTAGCCAGCGTAGCCGCTGTCTTTTAATTCGCTGAACTATGTCAATGTCGTCGTATATCTCGTACAGCTCATCGTTCCATCGAATGCGATATTCGCCGTGGCCAACGCGCAAAGGACCATAAATCTTTCGCAGAACTTTTCTCTCGAAAACTCGCAACGTCGACTCATCAGTTGTTGACATCGTCCAAGCCTCTGCACCATATAGCAGGACGGGAATTATGAGCGACTTACAGAGTTTGGCTTTTGTTCGTCGAGAGAGGACTTTACTTTTCAATTGCCTACTCAGTCCGAAGTAGCACCTGTTGGCAAGAGTTATCCTGCGTTGGATTTCCAGGCTGACATTGTTGGTGGTGTTAATACTGGTTCCAAGATAGACGAAATTATCTACAACTTCAAAGTTATGACTGTCAACAGTGACGTGCGAGCCAAGTCGCGAGTGCGACGACTGTTTGTTTGATGACAGAAGATATTTCGTCTTGCCCTCGTTCACTGCCAGACCCATTTGTTTTGCTTCCTTGTCTAGTCTGGAGAAAGCAGAACTAACGGCGCGGGTGTTAAGGCCGATGATATCAATATCATCAGCATACGCCAGCAGCTGTACACTCTTATAGAAGATGGTACCTTCTCTATTAAGCTCGAACTATTTTCTCCAGAAGCAGGTTGAAAAAGTCACACGATAGGGAATCGCCTTGTCTGAAACCTCGTTTGGTATCGAACGGCTCGAAGAGGTCCTTCCCAATTCTGACGGAGCTTTTCGTGTTGCTCAGCGTCAGTTTACACAGCCGTATTAGTTTTGCGGGGATACCAAATTCAGACATCGCGGCATAGAGGCAGTTCCTTTTCGTGCTGTCGAAAGCAGCTTTGAAATCGACGAAGAGGTGGTGTGTGTCGATTCTCCTTTCACGGGTCTTTTCCAAGATTTGGTGCATGGTGAATATCTGGTCGGTTGTTGATTTTCCAGGTCTAAAGCCACACTGATAAGGTCCAATCAATTTGCTGACGCTGGGTTTTAATCTTTAACACAATACGCTCGGTAGAACTTTATATGCGATGTTGAGGAGGCTAATCCCACGGTAGTTGGCGCAGATTGTGGGATCTCCTTTTTTATGGATTGGGCATAGCACACTTAAATTCCAATCGTTGGGCATGCTTTCGTCCGACCATATTTTACAAAGAAGCTGATGCATGCTCCTTATCAGCTCTTCGCCGCCGTGTTTGAATAGCTCGGCCGGCAATCCATCGGCCCCCGCCGCTTTGTTGTTCTTCAGGCGAGTAATTTCTATTCGAACTTCTTCATGGTCGGGTAATGGAACGTCTGCTCCATCGTCATCAATTGGGGAATCGGGTTCTCCTTCTCCTGGTGTTGTGCGTTCACTGCCATTCAGCAGGCTGGAGAAGTGTTCCCTCCATAATTTAAGTATGCTCTGGGCATCAGTGACTGGATCACCTTTGGGGGTTCTACAAGAGTATGCTCCGGTCTTGAAACCTTCTGTAAGCCGCCGCTTTTTTTCGTAGAATTTTCGAGCATTACCCCTGTCGGCCAGCTTATCAAGCTCTTCATATTCACGCATTTCGGCCTCTTTCTTTTTCTGTCTGCAAATGCGTCTCGCTTCCCTCTTCAACTCTCGGTATCTATCCCATCCCGCACGTGTTGTGGTCGATCGTAACGTTGCGAGGTAGGCAGCCTGTTTTCTCTCCGCTGCGACGCGGCACTCCTCGTCGTACCAGTTGTTCTTTTGCACTTTCCGAAAACCAATGGTTTCGGATGCAGCTGTACGTAAGGAGTTTGAAATGCCGTCCCACAGTTCCCTAATACCAAGTTGTTGATGAGTGCTCTCAGAGAGCAGGAGTGCAAGCCGAGTAGAAAATCGTTCGGCAGTCGATCAGCCTCAACCCAGTTGGGGATGTTTCCTCGTGGAAGCTGAATTTACCGACCGTAGTGCCAAAGATACCTTCCTTGCCCACCCTGGCGTTAAAGTCGCCAAGCACGATTTTGACATCGTGGCGGGGCATCTCTCATAAGTGCGTTCCAAGCACTCATAAAAGGCATCTTTGGTCACCTCGTCCTTCTCTTCCGTCGGGGCGTGGGCGCAGATCAGCGATATGTTGAAGAGCCTCGCTTTGATGCGGATTGTGGCTAGACGTTCATTCACCGGAGTGAATGATAGTACTCGGCGACGGAGTCTCTCTCCCACCACGAATCCCACACCAAACTTGCGCTCCTTTATATGGCCACTGTAGTAAATGCCGCAAGGACCTACTCGTCTCTGTCCGGGTTGGGGTCAAAATTCTGCTTTTTTGGAAATTCTGCATTCTTAATTCCGGAAGTCGGAACACCGGGAATCAAAGTTATGGAAGTCAATATTCTGGAATTCAAAATTCTGGATAACGAAATTCTAAATTGCAAAATTCTGAATGTCAAAATTCTGTAATTAATGATTAAAAATGCGTGTTGATAACAAAAAAGTGCGCACATTTTTAATCATTAATTACAGAATGGGCAAAATTCATATGTTTTATTGCCTAGTAAGTAGTTTTTTACAATTGCATGATTGTATTTGTTATTGTTATTTCTTTGTTTGTGGTTGTTCATTTACTTTTTTGTACTACCATAATGATTTAGTTTACTGCATTTTCATTAATAAAAACGTGCTAAATATTTTTGTGAAATGATGGAAAATATAACTGTGGTGAAGTTCAATAAAGGAAAAGACATGTTAAACGTCGACGGCTACTTCTTCTATGTATTTGGAACGAAAAAATAAGAAAACATTTATCTGGACTTGTTCTGAACGAATTAAAAACAAATGTACCGTGCGTATTGTCACACAATTCGATGGCTGTGAACATGTTATACGAAAAAAAAAAATGAACATCTCATGATCCATTAATGTAGTATCTATTTGATCTTTATTTGTTAATAATGTTGTTTTTTGTCTTTCCGATAAACATGTTTGAATTTTGGAGGTTATGTTTTGTTTATGTTATATTATTATGTATGTATAAGCAAATTTATATAAGATACACGATTTGGCTAAAATTTTGGGGAAAAAATTAATTCTGGAAAACGTAAATTCCGGAATTATGAAAAACCAGATTTTTGAAACGCAGCCAAAAAAAGACGAAGGAATTGCGGAATTCCGATTTCCAGAATTTTGTCGACCCAGAATTTTGATTCCGGAATTTCGACTTCAGAATTTTAATTTTAGAATTTTGACCGTTTCCCTCTCTGTCCTTGTCCCGTCCATCGCATTTCTTGGACGGCGGTGATGTCAGCCTTTATTTTCACGAGGACATCAACCAGCTGGGCAGCGGCACCTTCCCAATTAAGGGACCGGACATTCCAGGTGCATGCCCTCAATTCGTAGTCCTTATTTCGTTTGCCATGGTCGTCATCAAAAGAGGGGTTTCTCATCCGAGGCTGTTTGTCATTTTTCATTGGGGTAGGCTTTTTACGTGGCGGGTCCCAAACCCAGCGCACAACCCTATGCAGGGGATGTTTCGCCTTCTCACTTTAGCTCGCCTTCGAACGGATGTTCTTAGGCTACCCAGAGGATACTTGGTCAAAGACCGGAAGTAGTGAGCTGCTTGAGTCATGTGTAAAAGAATCGGTTCTAGCCACTCCCAAGTGAATGGCGATCAGAGAACTTTCCTCACTTGCGTGAACTTCTACACATGACTCCATCCTCACATATACATACGTAGTATTATTTTTATTCTTTAAGAAACAGTGTTATGTTACTGAAAAATGTTCATTATAAATAAAGGTGTTCACTATTACTAAACCTTTAATGGTAGTGCAATTTGTTTTTCAATATGAATAAAGGTTTAGTGATAATGACATTTTTTCCACTATCACTAAATTTTCAGTGATAATGGATTTTGCTGTTTAACTACCACTGAAGAAGTAGAAACCTTATTGTACTTATTTTTTAGTGTGCTATGCCCAACCCTGATAACAAGTATGTAAAGTGTAACATAACACTCACAAAAAAATATACGCAAAAGAAATATTTACTTTATACAAAATGCAGAATCAAGAAGAATGCAACAGGTTTTCAATTATCAAATCGATGAACATCAGTAGTAATAACAAAAAGTGAAAAAAAAACAACTAACATGAAACACTAGTGCCATAATTTCGCAAAGAAAAAAAAATAATAATCAAAAACAATCAAAAGTAATCTTCGAAAGTAGTCAAATTATTTTTCGCTTACTTTTTATTATTTTTGATTATTTTTTCGAAATTTGTATTAATCTTAACTATTTTCCGATTATCTGTAATCGTAATCAATTAGTAATCGTCCGAATCTGAAAATAATCGTAATATAATCATTACTTCACCTTTCAAAAAAAAATCTAATTACTAATTATTATGATTAGTAATCATTACTTAACAGCTTTGGAATTAAGCCTGTTACTCCTCAACTAATAAAAGTTTTTAATCATTTGTAATTGAAAATTTATTCTACTATGCATCAAATTGCAAAACGTTTCATGAAACATATTTAAATCATTGTTTTATATGTTTTATTAGCGATCTTGAAGGGCGGCAACAAATTCTTCCGTTCACATTTATTTTTGGTATACTTCCAATCTGTCCGTTCCAGTCATTCCAATTGCGTTAAAACCTACCCAATCCAGTTGTAACGTGGCTTTTACCACCTTACAATAATTTACGTCAACTTCGCTCCACAGTACATCATGTACCTTCACCATACCACCATACGTACTAAACTTCACCGCATTGACTACGCACCCAACTCACCTCCCTACGATGATGAAAGCTGCTAGAGCTTTCCACCATACGTACTAACGCACCACACGCATACAACTTACCTCGCTACGGTGACGAAAGCTGCGCTATGCTGCTATATAAGCAAGCACTTCACACCGAACGGGCCCTTTTTTTTCTCCAGCTCGCCAGCGAGGACGGTCGCCCAGCAGCAATAGGCAGCGCGAAGCCGAAGGACCATTGCCGCCGTATACACCCGTTTTCATCACCGCCGTATACACCACCGTGCCAGCTTTAACAAGCGCCAACGCCTGGCACGTTAGTTTCACCCGTTTTCATCACCGCCGTGCCGACTTCATCAAGCGTCAACGCCGGGCACGCTAATTTCACCCGTTTTCATCAACGCCGTCTACTTCGCCGTACCAGCTTTAACAAGCGTCAACGCCGGGCACGTTAGTTTCACCCGTTTTCATCACCGCCGTGCCGACTTCATCAAGCGTCAACGCCGGGCACGCTAATTTCACCCGTTTTCATCAACGCCGTCTACATCGCCGTACCAGCTTTAACAAGCGTCAACGCCGGGCACGTTAGTTTCACCCGTTTTCATCACCGCCGTGCCGACTTCATCAAGCGTCAACGCCGGGCACGCTAATTTCACCCGTTTTCATCAACGCCGTCTACATCGCCGTACCAGCTTTAACAAGCGTCAACGCCGGGCACGTTAGTTTCACCCGTTTTCATCACCGCCGTGCCGACTTCATCAAGCGTCAACGCCGGGCACGCTAATTTCACCCGTTTTCATCAACGCCGTCTACATCGCCGTACCAGCTTTAACAAGCGTCAACGCCGGGCACGTTAGTTTCACCCGTTTTCATCACCGCCGTGCCGACTTCATCAAGCGTCAACACCTGGCTCATAGATTCCGTTTATTTCCGTCGCCGTGCCAGTTTCAACAAGCGTCACCGCCTGACTCATCAATCCCGTTTATTTCCATCGCGCTGGTCTGGCTGTCCGCATAAGGAGTGGGGGCGTGGATATAACTTTACGAGGATAAAACTCGTCTCTCTTTTGCTAAGGGTTCGTGGGTCCCAAGGCTGACCCTGGAGCGGCTGAGCATACCTCAGCTATGGACGAAACCCCATTACAAATGGCGCCCGAGCAGGGACCTGACTTTGTGAGTGATAGTGAAAAACATGAAACAGTCACCAACGCTCATGAATCAGGTTCGCCGCGCCCCCCACACAATCATAAGCATCGCAGTACTCCAGCGATGAAGGCTCTAACGCTTGAAACGGACACGACCAGTTGGATTTACTGGCTGAAGAAGGACCGATTAATCACCGAGTGCAGACGACACCACATCGCTGTCGAAGGACGCACCGTAGCAGATCTCCGTAGCGAGCTGAGCGCCTGCATCCGTGCAAAGCGCCACCATAAATCCACGGAGGACCTAGTGCAAGCTTTGGAAAGGGAAATGAAGGAGGAAGATAACGCCACCATACTCGTTCCAACCACCACGGTAAGAATCCCAAGCAAAGCGGTAGCAACACGTGGCGACATAACCTCAGCTGCAAGAGTGCCGGATTTGGAGGTTATAAACTCCGTGCGGCGATGGAACATACGCTACAGCGGTCGCGAAAATTTACACGACTTTCTAGAGCGATGCGAAGAACTAGCGGAATGCTACTCTATAGCAAACAACCAGCTTCTTGCCACGATGCCGGAAATTCTGCAGGACAAAGCGCTGCAATGGTTTCGTGTAAAACGCAACACCATCAACACGTGGGACGACTTTCGTTACGAGGCTGAGCGGTTCTTTTTACCGAAGCGTCACCTCGCACATCTGGAGGAAACCATCCACCAGCGCAAGCAATTTCCCAGAGAGAAGGCAAAGGATTATGTGCTGGCTATCCAAACGCTTATCCGCCAGCACCCGAAACTTCGCGATGAAGATCACACCGAACGCATATATGACGGCTTAAGGGTGGAATATCGCTTATATGTCCGTCGGAGCGATTTCAACAGTGTGGACGAACTACTCGAATTAACGGAAGAATTCGAGTTGCTGAAAGGCGAGGAGACCAGGCAAGCGAGAAACACCAATCACTGTTTGACGGCGATAAGTAATAAGTATTGCCGCGAGAAAGTTTGTTGGCGATGCAAGCAGCCGGGACACCGAAGACACCAATGTCGCAACCAGCAGCGAATATTTTGCTCTCGCTGCGGACTCGACGGAACCATGTCGCGGGACTGCACTTGTCCTACACATGTGGCAGTGTGCGCCACTCCGCCCGAACCCCGCACAGCGGCACGCAAAGCAACGCTTCCGCACCCAGAAGGGAAGCAAGATGGCCGTTATTATCTGCCCATCACTATTGCGGGCATGCAGGTCGAAGCCCTGGTGGACACCGGAGCCACGCTCACATACATCGGTAAGGAACTCCAGCGTCATCTAGACAACCACAGGATTAAAGCCAAACGCCAGACCCGTCGCATTCAGCTAGCTAACCGGACGTATATACCTAGCACGAAAATGTATCCCGTTACCATCGAGCTGGGCAAGAAGACGACGCATCTACTCGTATCCGCTTTACCGACGCTGTCGGAACCTGTCATCCTGGGCATGGATTTCCTGAGGAAGAGGGACCTGACTATCACCATCGATGGTCAACCCCTAGCCGCTACACGCCTGAGCACGCAGGCACCTGCCGACCACCTCGCGATGCTAACCGAGAGGCAACATCTTACAGAAAGGGAGAATCACCAATTGAATACGCTCCTCACTGAAAACGCAGCAGTGTTCTCGACGATCACCGGCCCCAGCACAGCCGCCGAGCATGTGATTCGACTTAAACACGATCGCCCACTGAAGCAGAGATATTATCCGCGCAACCCAGCGATGCAAGGAGTAATCAATCAGGAGGTGAACGAATTGATTGCAACCGGCCGCATCGAAGTCTCTAACAGCGCTTACAGCTCGCCCATTGTCTTAGTGCGAAAGAAACAAGGAAGTTGGCGAATGTGTATCGACTACCGGCAACTTAACGCAGCAAGTATACCAGACGCATACCCACTTCCCCAAATAAACGCAATCCTAGACCAGTTGAAGGAAGCTCGGTTTATCTCGACCATCGACCTGAAGAACGGCTACTGGCAGATTCCGCTACACCCCCGCTCACGCCCGTACACCGCGTTTACCGTACCGGGGAGAGGTTTATTCCAGTGGCGAGTGATGCCTTTTGGGCTGCATTCGGCGCCCGCAACATTCCAGCGAGCCTTAGACACCGTCCTGGGATCAGAACTACAGCCGAAGGTCTTCGCCTATCTGGACGACATCATTGTACTGGGAAACTCTTTCGAAGAGCACTTGGACTATTTGCAAGCAGTGTTCACGCGCCTTCAACAAAACCGCATGCAGATCAACTTTGAGAAGAGCAAGTTCGTGCAGCAACGCCTCCATTACTTGGGCCATGTAGTCAGCAACGAGGGTATTCACACCGACCCGGCTAAGGTGGCAGCCATTAGCGATATGGCAGCACCTACCACCATCCGAGAACTACGCCGCTTCCTGGGAGCAGCCTCGTGGTACCGACGTTTCGTAGCAGACTTCGCCACAATATCAGCACCACTGAACCGTTTATTGAAAAAGAACCAGCGTTGGTCATGGGGTGCCGAACAAGAAGAAGCATTCCAGGCGCTAAAGGAAAGACTAACTAGTGCACCCATCCTGGGCTGCCCTGACTTCGAGAGGCCTTTCTGCCTGCAGACTGACGCCAGCGGAGAAGGACTAGGCGTGGTACTATTTCAACGCCATTCGGACCAAGAACGGGTTGTAGCATACGCCAGTCGCAGCTTGACAGAGTTGGAGAAGCGATACTCTGCCACCGAACAGGAGTGCCTAGCCGTATTGTGGGGTATAAGGAAAATGCGACCATACCTGGAGGGCTATCATTTCACCGTAATCACCGACCATCATTCGCTTAAATGGCTTCACACCCTGCAGAACCCGTCCGGAAGACTCGCAAGGTGGGCCCTAGAGCTACAACAGTTTGACTTCGACATCGAGTATCGCAAAGGTACCCTCAACGTAGTCGCCGACGCGCTATCCAGATGCCCACTGAAAGACCAAGAAGGCAATGCGGAACTTTTGCATGCCGTCCATGATCAACCGGATAGATGGTATGAAAGACGTACGCGCCAGGTACACGATCAACCAAAGAAACATCCCGATTACCAACTTATCGATGGCCGGCTCTTTCGGCACATCGCCCCACGCAATACGCTATCCAGGTCACCACGCTGGAAACTATGCGTACCGGAGCACCGTCGACTCGAGGTCCTGAGAGAAAATCACGACGCTAGTACCGGCGGTCACATGGGTGTACACAAAACACTCAAACGCACACAAGAAGGGTATTATTGGCCTGGGATGCATAGGGATGCACTCAGATATGTTCGTCGATGCCAACAATGTGCCGAATATAAGGTAGACCAACGCCGACCTGCCGGGATGATGGCCACCATGCAATGCTCACGACCGTGGGAAGTTGTAACGGCGGATTTTGTAGGCCCACTACCACGTTCAACAAATGGCAACACATGCTTGCTAGTGCTCACGGATAAGTTCTCCAAGTGGTGGAGCTCATGCCAGTCCGGAATGCAACCACCGCCAGCGTTATAAAGGCGCTACGAGAGCGCGTGATATACCGGTTTGGTTGCCCTGACGTATTCCTTACCGACAACGGGAAGCAATTCACCGGCAAGCCGCTCACACAGTTCCTGGAGAGCCACGGAATTCAACATCGTTTCACCGCCATTTACGCTCCACACGAGAACCCAACCGAGCGCACCAACAGAGTCGTGAAAACTATGATCGCCCAACGAGCAAAGGCCGATCATCGGACCTGGGACCACCAACTAGCCGAAATAGCTTTCGCGATAAATACATCACAACACGACTCAACAAAAACATCAGCAGCTGAGATAAACTTCGGGTACACACCAGCTACACCGAAACAAATCCGCAAAGAAGGGAACGTGCCCGACGAAGAAGCCACCACCGTGCCGACACTCACCGAGCTTTGGCAAGAAGTTTCTCGCAACTTGTCTACCGCAGCAAAACGCCAGAAGAGATACTACGATTTGCGCAGACGACCATGGAAGCCACTTATCGGCGAGAAAGTACTCAAAAGAGATCATCCGCTCTCTTCCGCAGTAAACAATTTTGCACAGAAGCTTGCTCCGAAGTATTCTGGCCCATATATCGTCAGAAAATTCAAGTCGACCAATACAGTTGAACTTGCGAATCCGAACGCACCAGGTGGGCGTACCATTCATGTGCATCTGCAAGATCTAAAGCAGCTGCCAACCGAATACTAAACTTGAGTAGCCGCTAGCGCGATCTCTACCGAGCCTACGGACTCTAACTCCGAGCCACCTAGCACCAATGTAACGCAACCATAGACGATGCGTCCTACATTTATACGATTGCACAGCGGAATTTGAAGTGTATTAGTTTAAGGAGCAATGTAAGAATTTGTACGACTAGGCCAATGAATTTTAATTGTATTAGTTTGAGTATCAGCTTATGAATAATATATAGAGATCACTAGTTGTAAGTACGCATAATCGTAGTATAAGGCTCCTTGTACCATAAATTAAGAATTTTCTATTAAATAAAGGTTTCACACCCGCTCCCCGTTCACGGCACACGCCAACCAGGACAGCCAGCCAGCCTCCAGCCGAACCATCGTGGGAGATCGAAACCGCTCCTTCCACCGGCCGCCAGCGAAGTATCATTGTCCGAAGTGAGGGGGGGACTGTAACGTGGCTTTTACCACCTTACAATAATTTACGTCAACTTCGCTCCACAGTACATCATGTACCTTCACCATACCACCATACGTACTAAACTTCACCGCATTGACTACGCACCCAACTCACCTCACTACGATGATGAAAGCTGCTAGAGCTTTCCACCATACGTACTAACGCACCATACGCATACAACTTACCTCGCTACGGTGACGAAAGCTGCGCTATGCTGCTATATAAGCAAGCACTTCACACCGAACGGGCCCTTTTTTTCTCCAGCTCGCCAGCGAGGACGGTCGCCCAGCAATCGGCAGCAATAGGCAGCGCGAAGCCGAAGGACCATCATCACCGCCGGATACATCACCGTGCCAGCTTTAGCAAGCGTCAACGCCGGGCACGTTAGTTTCACCCGTTTTCATCACCGCCGTGCCGACTTCATCAAGCGTCAACGCCGGGCACGCTAATTTCACCCGTTTTCATCAACGCCGTCTACTTCGCCGTACCAGCTTTAACAAGCGTCAACGCCGGGCACGTTAGTTTCACCCGTTTTCATCACCGCCGTGCCGACTTCATCAAGCGTCAACGCCGGGCACGCTAATTTCACCCGTTTTCATCAACGCCGTCTACATCGCCGTACCAGCTTTAACAAGCGTCAACGCCGGGCACGTTAGTTTCACCCGTTTTCATCACCGCCGTGCCGACTTCATCAAGCGTCAACGCCGGGCACGCTAATTTCACCCGTTTTCATCAACGCCGTCTACATCGCCGTACCAGCTTTAACAAGCGTCAACGCCGGGCACGTTAGTTTCACCCGTTTTCATCACCGCCGTGCCGACTTCATCAAGCGTCAACGCCGGGCACGCTAATTTCACCCGTTTTCATCAACGCCGTCTACATCGCCGTACCAGCTTTAACAAGCGTCAACGCCGGGCACGTTAGTTTCACCCGTTTTCATCACCGCCGTGCCGACTTCATCAAGCGTCAACACCTGGCTCATAGATTCCGTTTATTTCCGTCGCCGTGCCAGTTTCAACAAGCGTCACCGCCTGACTCATCAATCCCGTTTATTTCCATCGCGCTGGTCTGGCTGTCCGCATAAGGAGTGGGGGTGTGGATATAACTTTACGAGGATAAAACTCGTCTCTCTTTTGCTAAGGGTTCGTGGGTCCCAAGGCTGACCCTGGAGCGGCTGAGCATACCTCAGCTATGGACGAAACCCCATTACACAGTCAACTGTCAAAGTTCGGTAGGTAAGCGGTTCCCACATTTCCAGTGACAGGAGAGATGGGCATCTCTTTATCTCCGGTTCCGTGTTAGCTACCTGATCATCGGCCATAAAATTCTCCGCCAAGCCTATGTTGCGTGCTAGTACATTCCTAACATGTTGCGTTGGGATGGCGTGCATTGCTCGAACGGCGTATTGCTGGCTGTGGCGAGGTTTTACCGCTGCGTATGCATTCTTGTTATGAATAATAGGGTGTACCTTTATGATATTTATAGATATTTAGTTTATTATTAGATATTTAATAATAATAAAATCAGTTTATTTAGATAACATTAAACTCATTTTTCTTTACACATTTTTTTTAATAATTTAAAAATTGTGTATATGTATAATAGGCCGGGTCGATTTGTATGGGTGGAAAAAAACCAACAAAGCGGTTAGCAAACACGGCCATGATATCGTCTCTATTATTTGCAATAGCGCGTCGGGAAACTGTTGTCAGAAGCTGTACACAACGCTCAGTTGCTTGGGTATGACATGGAATCCCTAGGTCAGGAAGCGGCGGATCATCAGTCTCAATAAACTGCGACAAGTATTCGTATGGAATGTTTGCTGAGAATGGAGGCTCAGACAAAACACTGTTATCATCTACAGTGGCGGACAAAACTCTGGGTACGACCCCTTTTTCTTAAATTTAAATGTCCCAATACATTTGAAAAAAAAGTAATGATGCAGGTTTATTTTGAATCTTATAATTGTATAAAAAATAACAAAATAATATATGTCTCCAATATTAACTTTTAAGGTTATTCACAGAAAGCTCAAAAAAATCACTGACAAAAGTGTACGTACAAATTGAAAAAAAAGAAATAATATTAAAATATATTAATAAATTATAAAATGTAATATTTTGTTGGGCCACCACCAGCATCGATGACCGCCTGCAACCGTCAAGGCATTGAAGCTTTAAATTTTCGAGCTCTTCCGGTGTTATTTTATGCCACTCCTCTTGCAGTTTCTCTTTTAGAGTTGGACCATCACTAATAACGTACTTTCGGATCTTTCCCTCCAAAATTTCCTACACGTGTTCTATTACATTCAAGTCCGGGCTTTGTGGAGGTGAATACGGCTGTCGTGGATCATAATACAGCAGCCAGTCCTTCACTACCTGCGACGTATTCTTAATATCATTGTCTTGTTGGAAGCTCCAGCTCGTTCCTCTTCTTCTTCATTGGCGTACACACCGCTTACGCGATTTTAGCCGAGTTAACAACAGCGCGCCAGTCGTTTCTTCTTTTCGCTACGTGGCGCCAATTGGATATTCCAAGCGAAGCCAGGTCCTTCTCCACTTGGTCCTTCCAACAGAGTGGAGGTCTTCCTCTTCCTCTGCTTCCCCCGGCGGGTACTGCGTCCAATACTTTCAGAGCTGGAGTGTTTTCATCCATCCGGACAACATGACGTAGCCAGGGTAGCCGCTGTCTTTTAATTCGCCGAACTATGTCAATGTCGTCGTATATCTCGTACAGGTCATCGTTCCATCGAATGCGATATTCGCAGTGGCCAATGCGCAAAGGACCATAAATCTTTCAAAGAACCTTTCTCTCGAAAACTCGCAACGTCGACTCATCCGTTGTTGTCATCGTCCGAGACTCTGCACCTGTGCTCTGTGTCAATACTGGTTCCTAAATATAAGAAATTATCTACAACTTCAAAGTTATGACTGTCAACAGTGACGTGAGAGCCAAGTCGCGAGTGCGACGACTGTTTGTTTGATGACAGGAGATATTTCGTCTTGCCCTCGTTCACTGCTAGACCCATTTCCTTTACTTCCTTGTCCAGCCTGGAGAAAGCAGCGTGGGTGTTGAGGCCGATGATATCAATATCACTAAAAAGGGCACAAGTGCAAATATGCGGTGATATTACATAAAAAAGAAATTAGATGACAAAAAATTAAGTCAAATCAAAAAAGAATACACATACATAAGTATATACATAACAGTGCGGTGAAAAAAAAAACACTAATTAAAACTTACAGTACAATAAACAAAAAAAAAAGAAAAGCGGGCGCGAATATAAAACCATATATGTATGTAATTAAGACATATCAATATAAGTAAAAAGAACAAAAAACAAAAAACCAAAAATCACTAGGAACCCACCGCAGCATTCCAGGACAGGACTTGGATAGCTCATAGGGACTCGAAACACACTTGGCCTAACGTAATCCCCAAAATCCCATGACGGATAACAAAGTGAGTCGTATCGATTCCTCTTAGTATTGCATCCTTTATTTCTATTTCTGCACCTTACATATATCATTACAAAAAAAGTTTTTGCGTCAAATTTATTTTATTTGCATAGAATAACACATCCAGGTTTTCTCATTTCGCTTATTAAATTTTCAAACAAAAACAAAAAAAAACGAAACACTTTGCATGGAATAACTCATCAAGTTATTCTCATTTTATTTTATTTCTTTTGCAAAACAAAAAAAAACAAAACACCGGTTGCCAAGTGGTCATAAGTAACTTTCGGTTAAAACCGAAATACCGCAAATAAAACTGTTTGGCATCACAGACAATATATATATGGTGTATTCCATACCGAATCGACCACTTTTGAACCCGACCCCTTTAGATTTTGCTGAAACTTATCCATCCTTTTCTACTCGTTGAAAAACATTTTTGAGAATTTTTCAATATTTTTTGTCCAACTTCAAAAAAGTTATGAATTTTTCAAAAAAATGGCTTTTATATTTTCAAATAGCCATAGCTTTTGTAGAAATTGACTTTTGGGATCTTTTTTTTTAAATATTCGTTTTTGAATGACTTTTCGAAAAAATACACGAAAAAAATTTAACACGATCAGTTATAAAAATTTTTTTAAGTAAAATCGTAATTTTTTTTTTTGGAAGTTAGCCATTTTTTTTTTTGTTTTTTCCTCAAAAAAAAAACTTCAATTAATGTGACAACTATCCCTGCTACTCCCGGAGTACACAAATCTGGTACATGCGTTGATATATTTACACATTGAACATACGTATATATGTATATATATATACGTATATTTATAAACTTAACCATTTGAGAATAGTTGAGTAAAGGCCAATAGGCAGTACTTATATACATACGTACATATGTATATATTTACGGGATATACAAAGAGTGCACATTTACAAATCGAAGTGCACACCCGATTATTTCGTTTTTCAATTCCGTTTATGCGCGCTGATTATACCCTACGAGGGTACCTCAAAATATTACATACCTATTAAACGGTTCGGTAAAAAAAAAGTATAAAGTAGTATTACAATATATTTAAATAAATAAAATAATAATTAAATATTACGAACAATTTAATTTACATGATCAAAGTCCAAATTGGCACATTTTCGGCAATACCCCTTGTTCTTTGATAAGCAAAAACAAGCAGGATTGCGTATTTACATATGTACGAAAAGCACTCGGTTGCAAATACATACAAACCGTTTCATCTATAGGTATACCCTATAAGACATAGTACAAACACAAAACAAATTAATAAAATAAATATTGCATATATTAGCAATTAAATAATAATAAATAAATTCGGTAATACTTTTATACCTTTCCCGTATTAATTAAAACGAAACGCGTTATTTAATTTAATCCGATCAACAAAATAAAACAAAAAAAAAAACATTTTACAATTTTATTATCGCTTTGCAATCAGCAATTTCATTTGAAGTCAATCAGTTTTATTTTTTCTAAATGAACGCAGATTCTAAAGAATCTAAATCTTCACAACTACTGAAAGTTCCAAAAATGATTTCATGATTTCGGACGAAAAAAGTCCATGTACACCTGAAGAAGCTACACGCTCAAAGCAAGGTGTTACAAAACAAAAAAGGGGGAAAGACATTATATACAGTAAACTTATTACTGAGAGTGGCAGTTTTATAAAATACTGCACTCGATTTTCATCTTCTCCGCTTCAAGATAATTCTTTATTATTGTGGGAGCAATCCCTCTGGATGGAGTCATGTGTAGAAGTTCACGCAAGTGAGGAAAGTTCTCTGATCGCCATTCATTTGGGAGTGGCTAAATCCGATTCTTTTACACATGACTCAAGCAGCTCACTACTTCCGGTCTTTGACCAAGTATCCTCTGGGTAGCCTAAGAACATCCGTTCGAAGGCGAGCTAAAGTGAGAAGGCGAAACATCCCCTGCATAGGGTTGTGCGCTGGGTTTGGGACCCGCCACGTAAAAAGCCTACCACAATGAAAAATGACAAACAGCCTCGGATGAGAAACCCCTCTTTTGATGACGACCATGGCAAACGAAATAAGGACTACGAATTGAGGGAATGCACCTGGAATGTCCGGTCCCTTAATTGGAAAGGTGCCGCTGCCCAGCTGGTTGATGTCCTCGTAAAAACAAAGGCTGACATCACCGCCGCCCAAGAAATGCGATGGACGGGACAAGCACAGAGATGAGTAGGTCCTTGTGACATTTACTACAGTGGCCATATAAAGGAGCGCAAGTTTGGTGTAGGATTCGTGGTGGGAGAGAAACTCCGTCGCCGAGTACTATCATTCACTGCGGTGAATGAACGTCTAGCCACAATCCGCATCAAAGCGAGGTTCTTCAACATATCGTTGATTTGCGGCCAAGCCCCGACGGAAGAGAAGGACGAGGTGACCAAAGATGCCTTTTATGAATGCTCGGAGCGCACTTATGAACGCTGCCCCCGCCACGATGTCAAAATCGTGCTTGGCGACTTTAACGCCAGGGTGGGCAAAGAAGGTATCTTTGGCACTACGGTCGGTAAATTCAGCCTCCACGACGAAACATCCCCAAATGGGTTGAGGCTGATTGACTTCGCCGGGGCCCGAAATATGGTTATCTGTGGTACTAGATTCCAGGATAAGAAGATTCATCAAGCTACCTGGCTGTCTCCGGATCGAAAAACTACCAACCAGATCGATGATGTTGTGATAGACGGAAGACACGTCCCCAGTGTCTTAGATGTGCGTGCGCTCCGAGGTCCTAACAACGACTCGGAACACTGTCTTGTTGCAGCTAAGATTCGCACCCGCCGCTGTGCAGCAAAAAACGCACGCCACCAAACACATGGAAGGTTCGACGGCGAGAAGCTGTAATCACAACAGACAGCCGAACGATTTTCTACTCGGCTTGCACTACTGCTCTCTGAGAGCACTCGTCAACAACTCGGTATAAGAGAACTGTGGGACGGCATTTCAAACTCCTTACGTACAGCTGCAACCGAATCCATTGGTTTTCGGAAAGTGCAAAATAACAGCTGGCACGACGAGTAGAGCCGTGTCGCAGCGGAGAGAAAACAGGCTGCCTACCTCGCAACGTTACGATCGCTAGAGAAGCGAGACGTATTTGTAGACAGAAGAAGAAAGAGGCCGAAATGCGTGAATATGAAGAGCTAGATAAGCTGGCCGACAGGGGTAATGCTCGAAAATTCTACGAAAAAAAGCGGCGGCTTACAGAAGGTTTCAAGACCGGAGCATACTCTTGTAGAACCCCCAAAGGTGATCCAGTCACTGATGCCCAGAGCATACTTAAATTATGGAGGGAACACTTCTCCAGCCTGCTGAATGGCAGTGAACGCACAACACCAGGAGAAGGAGAACCCGATTCCCCAATTGATGACGATGGAGCAGCCGTTCCATTACCCGACCATGAAGAAGTTCGAATAGCAATTGCTCGCCTGAAGAACAACAAAGCGGCAGTGGCCGATGGATTACCGGCCGAGCTATTCAAACACGGCGGCGAAGAACTGATAAGGAGCATGCATCAGCTTCTTTGTAAAATATGGTCGGACGAAAGCATGCCCAACGATTGGAATTTAAGTGTGCTATGCCCAATCCATAAAAAAGGAGACCCCACAATCTGCGCCAACTACCGTGAGATTAGCCTCCTCAACAGCGCATATAAGCTTCTATCGAGCGTATTGTGTGAAAGATTAAAGCCCACCGTCAACTAACTGATTGGACCTTATCAGTGTGGCTTTAGACCTGGCAAATCAACAACCGACCAGATATTCACCATGCTCCAAATCTTGGAAAATACCCGTGAAAGGAGAATCGACACACACCACCTCTTCGTCGATTTCAAAGCTGCTTTCGACAGCACGAAAAGGAGCTGCCTTTATGCCGCGATGTCTGAATTTGGTATCCCCGCAAAACTAATACGGCTGTGTAAGCTGACATTGAGCAACACCAAAAGCTCCGTCAGAATCGGGAAGGACCTCTCCAAGCCGTTCGATACCAAGCGAGGTTTCAGACAAGGCGATTCCGTATCGTGCGACTTCTTCAACCTGCTTCTGGAGAAAATAGTTCGAGCTGCAGAACTAAATAGAGAAGATACCATCTTCTATAAGAGTGTACAGCTGCTGGCGTATGCCGATGATATTGATATCAGTTCTGCTTTCTCCAGGCTGGACAAGGAGGCAAAAGAAATGGGTCTGGCAGTGAACGAGCACAAGACGAAATATCTCCTGTCATCAAACAAACAGTCGTCGCGCTCGCGACTTGGCACTCACGTCACTGTTGACAGTCATAACTTTCAAGTTGTAGATAATTTCGTCTATCATGGAACCAGAGTAAACACCACCAACAATGTCAGCCTAGAAATCCAACGCAGATTAACTCTTGCCAACAGGTGTTACTTCGGACTGAGAAGGCAATTGAGAAGCAAAGTCCTCTCTCGACAAACAAAAACCAAACGCTACGAGTCACTCATAATTCCCGTCCTGCTATATGGTGCAGAGGCTTGGACGATGTCAACAGCGGATGAGTCGATGTTGCGAGTTTTCAAGAGAAAAGTTCTGCGAAAGATTCATGGTCCTTTGCGCGTTAGCCACGGCGATTACCGCATTCGATGGAACGATGAGCTGTACGAGATATACGACGACATTGACATAGTTCAGCGATTTAAAAGACAGCGGCTACGCCGGCTAGGTCATGTTGTCCGGATGGACGAAAACACTCCAGCTCTGAAAGTATTCGACGCAGTACCCGCCGGGGAAGCAGAGGAAGACCTCCACTCCGTTGGAAGGACCAAGTGGAGAAGGACCTGGCTTCGCTTGGAATATCCAATTGGCGCCACATAGCGAAAAGAAGAAACGACTGGCGCGCTGTTGTTAGCTCGGCTATAATCGCGTAAGCGGTGTCTACGCCAATTAAGAAGAAGAATCGCTCTTATCACGGAAAAAGTGCCCAACGTGCCAACAAATGAAAGATTTTCTCACTACCCAGTGCGAAATCGCAGAAAGGGTAGACAAAAAAATAACTACAAGTAAACCAAAATGTATTCAGCAAGAGCTTAATCGAAGCTTCCACAAGCCCCAAGCCATCCGAACAGAATAAATATAGATCATGCGTACTTTGTACAGGAGGGCATAAGCTGAAATCTTGCGAGAGATTCAAAAAATTGAATATTATCGACCGCAACATTTTCGTGAAAACAAAAAGACTTTGTACATACTGTCTATCACATGCGCATACACTCAAAGAGTGCGAAAGCAAATTTAACTGCATCTATTGTCATAAACGACACCATTCGATGCTTCATATAAATAATTTTTCCAGCTTACCCCCAAAGAGCGCAAATATCAAAAGGGCCACAGGTTCAATTGCAACAACAAGTTTCGAAGTGCCAAATCCACAAAATTTGCCAAGAAGCACCATGCTGCTCAAAGGTATTAAAAACTCAAACGCTACACAGCGAAAATCAAAGTAGGGTACTACTATCCACAGCAGTCGTCTCCATCGAACATCGAAGAGAACTGTTTAAGCTCAGAGCCCTAATAGGCCAAGAATCACAACGATCTTTCATAGCGTCTAGGGCACAAAATATGCTAAATCTGCCAACAAAACAAGCCAAGGAAGAGTAGTTCAAAATTCTAATAAAATCTGCCCCATTACCCTATTTTCCCCCCAAGCGGATATAAGAATACAAGCAGAAGCTATAGTCTTACCGCCACTAACAAATATGCTTCCAAGCTATTATATAAACAGCAAGCATTGGGAAAAGGTTTCACACCTTAACTTAGCTGATCCCAACTGCAACACCCCTGCTCAAATAGACCTTCTATTAGGCAGCGATTTCATACCACAGATAATACTCGAAGGTATTGAGAAAATTTCTAGCAAACTTTTGGCACAAAAGACTATTTTCGGTTGGATCCTAAGTGAACTAGTTACGGAACCAGTCACAACAATGACAACTCAAGCTGAGGAAATCTCAAACGAGTACCTCAATTCACAATTGAGAAAATTTTGGGAGATAGAAGAACTCCCCCCCATTTCAATCACAATCCTAGAAGGTCAGTATTATGAAGACTTTTACAAAGCCACAACTACTAGATCAGATAATGGTCGGTATGTCGTACGACTACCACTAAAACAACAATTTTCCAACACAATCGCCTTAGGTCACTCTCGCACCTCTGCAATACAGCAGTTTCAAAGTATGGAAAGAAACCTACTTAAAAAGGTGAGCTCAAACCAGAATATGATGGTGTGTTGGAAGAATACCTCCATTTAGATCACATGGAGGAAGTAAGCCCGTGCGAAAAAATCATCAATGGCAAATACTACTCATTTTACTTGCCACATCATGCAGTAGTAAAGCCAGATAAAAAAAAACTAAAGTAAGAGTTGCCTTCAACTCCTCAAGATCCACTAGCTCGGGGAATTCCCTAAACGATATCCTGTTTATGGGACCCACGCTCCAACCTGATTTAATGCTGCTTATTCTAAACTGGCGTATTTTTAAATACGTATACAACGATGACGTCGAAAAAATGTATAGACAAATAGTCGTACATAAAGACGACCAAGATTTTCAACGGATTATGTTCCGAAAATCCCCCAATAGTCCAATACGCGACTTCAAGCTAAACACAGTTACATTTGGCGTTAACTGTGCACCATATCTAGCCATATCTGGCAACCCAGTTATTAAAAACACAAACGTATGTAGACGATATTCTGTCTGGAAGTCACAGTCTTCCACAAGCATACGAATCATTATCACAGGTAATCCAAGCCCTCAAATCCGCAGGGTTTCTATTAAAAAAAATTACGGCAAATCACCCAAATATATTAAAAAACCTACCAAAAGAAAATTTGTTGGACACTAATTTCCTCATATTCGAAAAGGAAAGTACCACAAAAACTCTGGGCATCAAATGGAATGCGATATCGGACCAGTTTTCATATACGACGGAGTCCATATCCGCATTATCCGCCATTACCAAACTCCAAACTCTCCCCTGTGGCAAAACTTTTTGACACCGCAGGATGGCTATCGCCAATTATGATACCAGCCAAAATCGTGATACAAGAATTATGGCTAGATGGTACCGACTGGGACGAGCAAGTAAAACCACTTCGTTTAGAAAAGTGGTCCCAGTTCGCGAGCAATCTAAACGGTATCACACAAATACAAATCCCACGATGGGTAAATTATATCCCAGAGCACAAAGTCGAACTACACGGCTTTAGAGGAGCAAAAGTGGCTCCTCTAAAAACTATAAGTCTACCACGACTAGAACTATGTGGTGCACTACTACTAGCCAAACTAGCATCCATAGTGCAAACGCAACTGAACATGGCAAAAAATAAATTATATCTCTGGTCCTTTCTATATTTCTAATCGGGCGACACGTAGCTAGTGCTGACAATCCTGCTGATATAGGTACAAGAGGATGCAAACCTCTGCACCATGCCACCACCACCCTCTGGTGGAATGGCCCCCGATGGTTAACAGAATCTCCCGATTCTTGGCCATAATCGCCCATGCGCAACATTTTTGCCCCAGAAAGTCGAAAGATCGACTCCCTTCACACAACATTGGATGATACTGACATTCTTGAGAGATTTTCATCTTACCCCCGAGCCCTCAGGGTAATCGCTTACATGCTCAAATTCATAGAGCGACTTAAACTTAGAAATAAGGGAATACGCACAGTAGACCACCAATGCGATACAGTGACTCACCTAGACTTACAAAAAGCAAAGGTCGCTCTTATCGCATCTACTCAAGCGCGCTACTTCAGCCGAGAGCTATCAGTACTAAGAGAATCGAAGCCGATTGATAAAAAGGGCTCACTCCTAGTACTAAATCCATTCATAGATATTAAGGGTCTACTTCGTGCAAACGGCCGGCTTGTCAATTCAAGCCTAACATATAACGAACGTCATCCCATTGTTATTCCAGAGAGATCGCAACTTGCCACATTATATCTCAATTATGTCCACGTACTATTATTACATGCAGAACACCGCCTCATGCAACAAATAGTCCGCCAAGAGTTTTATATCCCAAGACTCAAGCCAAAGATGAAGGAATGCATTTTTTCGTGCAAGATCTGCACTATGCATAAGCAAAAGATGCCAATGTAGATTATGGCAACACTTCCACCGGAACGCTGCAACTTTGCTCTGCCCTTCACCATCACAGGTGTCGACTTTGCTGGGCCTTTTCAAATAAAGGCATCCATGTTAAGGTCTCCCACACTAATGAAAGGCTACATAGCTGTCTTTGTCTGCTTTACGACAAAAGTAGTACACCTCGAGCTATGTACCAATCTGACAAAAGAAGCTTTTCTTGCGGCATTTGCTCGCTTTGTCGGACGACGTGATTTTCCGTCAAAACTCATGAGCGACAATGGCAAGACATTTATAGGAGCTCAAAGAGCCACTGATTAGTTGCCACAGATATGTTCAATAATTTCGAGTTCTGCGCTCAGATATAAACCAGTTTTAACCAATATAAAAATGTTTTTTCACGCATCTTCCATTTTATTTCGTGTTTCCTTCATGCCACTGTAAATTTCCGAAAATGTTGTTACGTTATTTTGCATTTAAGGTGACGAAATGTATATACATGCATACGTATATTAATTTGCAAAACACAACTTACAGTAATACCAACGAGAGCTTTTCATCGGGTCCAATCTGCTGCCTTGGCTTTTTCAAGAATTTCCATACCAAATTCAGAAGCAAATTATAGACGTCCGGCGGCATCCTTGTATGCAAAAAAAGTTGTTCTGGTTCGGTGTGTTTCATTCCCAGAAAAGTTTCTATCTGGTAACCACAAAAGCCCCAGTTTTTATTGATTGGGCGAATTTTGTATCTTCTCTTTCGTTTTTTGTTTTTATACTGTTTATATAAAGAGAACAATTCGCAACATTTCACCACTATTGTCCACTTTCATATGGCTGCTGACAGAATTTTTAGAATTGTATGAAATGTCAAACAAATGAAATGAAAACAAAAGAGAACAGCTGATTTCTGCGTTTTTCCTACGTGCTCAACTGTTTACACATTTTGCTCGCTAGGGAAGGAGAAGGAATGAGGGGAGTAGCGTTTTTGACTGGTTCTACTATTACACACCAGGGCAGACAATCAAAATAACAGTTTAGGATCTAAACTTTCCCCACAATATAAGAAAGAAATTACAAAAGGAAACAAACACACAATCATTATTACAGAAAAAGGGAGAGTTGTGCACAAAAGTAACACCAGAAATGTCTAACTAATAATCTGAAGGTGAATAGTCTGAAATGTTTAATAACAAAACAAAAAATTTAAAAAAAAATCTAACTTTTTGTAATTCACTGACTACAAACACACCATTAAAAGTCTTAAAATAAGCTATCTCTTTCATACTCCAACTCATGAACAATCATTCTCTGCCTTAGACACACTTACTTTCCAAAACCTCCGAACTCTATCAATAAAATGGACTGGACCAGCCTGGAAATATGTTGCAAGAAATACTGACGTCGCACGGTGCTATATCAGGTGAATACGGGGAGTAGTTATTGGTTAAAATGTGATTTTTGGTCAAATAATCGGTCACAAGGTGTCTTTCGAATGTTGGATTCTGAAAAATTTTCGGTCGTCAGTCAATTTATG
The DNA here is from genome assembly GCF_024586455.1 of Bactrocera neohumeralis. Lineage (NCBI taxonomy): Eukaryota > Metazoa > Arthropoda > Insecta > Diptera > Tephritidae > Bactrocera > Bactrocera neohumeralis. The sequence goes on along the minus strand of NW_026089623.1, from coordinate 16,385,437 downwards.
CGGAACAAACCGTGCACACACCTTTCGTAAGCCCAAATGTTCGGTCAAAATGCGATAAATCGATGTTTTGGAGATGTTCAATTCCATTTCCATGCACTTCAATTATGATTTCGGCTGATTTTTGATGAATTCGCACACAGTTTCGTTGGAATTTCTGGTGATCACGGATTTTGATTGCCCCACATGTTGATCGTCATTTATGTCCTCACGACCACTTTGAAAACTCGTGCATTCTGCTACGGGATAGGCAATCAATAGGCAATCGCCATAAACTTGTTTCATCAATTGAAACGTTTCGGTAAAAGTTTTACCAATTTTAAAACAAAATTTTATGTTGGCTCTTTGTTCGAGGCTCATTTTCGCACCGATAACACAAAACATACTGAAACTTAAAGCACAATAACTCACTTCCAATCAATGAAATTTCATGAAATTCTCACTAGACAATCGATAAAGATAGCAGATTCTAACGAACCAGTCGACATATAGATGGCCCCAAAAGTCTTGTTTACCTTAGAATCCACCTTGTATATACATACTTGGGTACAAGAGCGATCTAATTCCATTTTAACTAACTACACCAATTTTTTGTTTTTTTTTTACTGCACTGCACTTGTTCAACTTTGTGCCTCCAATATTTCGGCACTGCACTTTTAATATGTGTAAGTTTATTTTATATGATTTTGCGTTTTTTAATATATACATATGTAAATGCGTGTGTCACTTAACCTTCTTTGTTTCTTCTTTTTTACTGGCTGTATCGCGGAAATATTGCCTTTACAACAATGTTACAACGATTGATTTAAAGATAAACTGAAGTTGACTGGCGAATTGGTCGTACAGCGCGTCGTCGTTCCAAAGCGATCGGTATCAAAAAGAGACTAAGCCGCTACTCCTCTTCTCTTTTCGTTAATGTTTGGTGTGGGTGTTAGTATGGTGTATGATGTAGAATGTGTGTTGTGAAATGGGTGGTGTGTCAGTGTTGTGCGTCTGCATAAGATCGTGTGCAAGTGTGGTGTTGTTTTTTTTTTGTGCCAGAGGGGAATCTTACATAGATACTGCTCCTTTGCTGTAGCAATATGCACGATTCGTACTGCCCGCTATAGGTGCACCTCATTCGGGATCACGCCCAGTCAATATTACCTACTGTTCTGGACCTTCGAAACGGTACGCCTACGTACTAAACCCTAACTCCGTCTCCTGTAGCTTTACTGAGGCCCTGTGGGAACGCCGTTAGGCATTTCATCGCAGGGCAAGCTTAGCCTGTGGGCTCACGTCATTATTCGCTGCTGTAGATTCACTCCTTCTTTGCTGTTCTGCTCTTCTCAGGTCATGGAGTACTATGGCTGCCATCTTCTCCATTAAATTCCACACATTCCTCGAGTGCAACATATAGGTCACTAGATTCTCTGGTGTTATTCGGTTGGATACTTCCTTTTCCAAAGATAGTCGCTCATTTGCATATTTACGACAGTGAAAAAATATGTGTTCTGCGTCCTCGTTACTGCTACCACAAAAAGAGCAAGCTACTCCCTCCTCGTGACCGTACTTATGCAAGTACTCCCTGAAGCATCCATGTCCTGTTAGGAACTGCGTCATGTAATGATTTACCTCCACGTGTTTTCTTTCTATCCATGCTTGTATGTTACCGATTAAGCGGTATGTCCATCTCCCCTTGCTTGATGTATCCCAGCGTGTTTGCCATTCGTTTAAGCTGGTTTGTTAGTTTCCGGCCTGCGCTTTTACTTTGATCATATATTCGCTTAAGTTCGAGAGCCATTATGTCTGTCCCTTCTATGTTTGCCATGATTGTTGATAAGGCCATGTTTACACGCGCCGCTTTTTCAACATGCATTTTGTAGTTAAGCCTCGCATTCACAGCGGATTGTGTTGCAATGATGTGCCCGTCTATGTCAAGCGAAATGGTTTCCAGTTTTTTCCTGCTAGTTATGAGCACTGCTTCCGTTTTGTGGCCGGCAAGTTCGAGTTTTGCACTCGTTAGCCACTGCTTTATCTTCAGTACAGTATCCCTACAAATACTTTTTATTTGATGGAGCTCCTTAGCTACTATTGTCACAGCAATATCATCTGCGTATCCAACTATTTGCACTTCTTTCGGTAGAGGGAGGCGCAATATTCCATCATATAGTGTATTCCAAAGGAGTGGACCTAGCACAGATCCTTGTGGCACACCACCCGTTACCCTATACTTGTTTGGTCCTTCGTTAGTGTCTTAGATCAGGATCCTATCGGCCAAATAACTTCGTATGACGTACAACAAATAGCTCGGTGTTTTTTTGAGCACCAATGCATGCATTATATGGGGCCTATGGGCCGAGTTAAAGGCGTTTCTCACATCAAATGTGACGACCGGACAGTATTCTTTTTTCCCATACATCCACTTGTCTCCTTCAATAGCCTCTTCTGCTATACCTGTAACTTTCTTGATTGCATCAAGAGTTGAACGCTTTCTACGAAAACCATATTGGTTATCAGAGAGACCACCATAGCCTTCTAAATGATTTTTTAGAAGACAACGTGTGTACAAATACGAAAATGGCTGTAGATGATAGCTGATCGCAATTTTAAGAGCCCTATTCGGAATACCATCTAATCCTGGTGCTTTGCTATTTTCAAAGTGCTCAACAGCTTGAACAACTTCCTGCTCAGTGATTTCTGGCGCTGCTCCGACTTCTTCGCGATAAAAATTTCCTTCTTCTTGGTTTTGTTGCGGGAAAAGGGTTTCTACAACATTTTTGAGTAAAGAAGGGCATGTAGGCGCTTGACATTTGTCACATTTAATCCTTGGCATTACAATTCTATACGCTGCTCCCCACGGATTTTCGTCCACTTTTTCGCATAATTCTTTGAAACATGTCACTTTGCTCTTTTTAATTGCCTTTTTTAGGTCGTTGAATGCTTCTCGAAGACTGTCACAATCTAAGCTGCCTATGCTTTGTTGGAAACGGCGCCTTGCTTTGTGACTATCACTTCTCAGAGATTCGATTTCTCGATTCCACCAATAAGCAGGCTTTCTCTGTGCGGCTGTCCTCTTTTTATTCATAGGGGCATCACAGGCTTTGCTAATGTGTTGTACCAACAATTTAGCCTGTTGGTAAATGTCATCACTTTTGTTTATGTTTTCATCTAGCATTAACTTAAAGAGCTCCTCATCTAGGGTCTCTATTCTCCACCCCTTGAACTGCACCTTTTGATGGCAAGCATTTCGCTGTTGCATACTCTTGCTGATACTTAACATTATAGCCAAATGGTCACTTTGGGTATATATGTCGCATATCCGCCAGTCTATGTATCGATATAGCACCCTGCTGGCAAAAGATATATCGATAATGGAGCCACGCCCATTCTTCTCGAAGGTGTTTTGTCTTCCTGTATTAAACAGTACTACGTCTAGAACAGCAAATGCTTTAAGTAATGCGCTACCTCTCAAATTTGTATTTTGGCTGCCCCATTCTAGCGCCCAGGCATTAAAGTCACCTGCAATTATATTAGGTGTAGTTGTCATCGCATCCTTTACCAAGTCTTCAAGTTTTTTTTCATATTCAGCATGTGGTATACTTGGGTGTATATAGCAGCTGTAGAAATAAATAACCCATATTTTGGCTTTTGTATAGTATGCCTTGTCAATTAATGGTTTGTCTTGCATCATCTTATCTCTGCAAGCCCATATTGCAACCTTTTTTGTGGTGTCGGAAATCCACTTGTCAGGGTCTTTATTGAAGTTATACTTCTTATACGAGTTCGGAAAAAGTTGCGATAGATTCAGGTTGCGCAACCTTGCTCAATATGAATCTAACGCAACCTTGTCTGCGAAGATGTTCGAGTAGCAAGCGAAGCGGTGACAATCGGCGATCGTTTGTTCGTTTCTTTTGGCTTTAGGCTATACTTTACAGGATCATTTCTGTAGTTAGTCTTCATTTACATTTTTTGGAAATCGACCCGCGATGACGAGGTATATCGTTTTATCTGACAGCGTGAGGTTTAAGAAGTTCATTTCTAATTTTGTCTTGTGGCATATTAGAAATGATGTTTCTTCGAAAATCGTTCGCTTACAACGGATAAAACGACTTCTGAGTGGTGATTTTAATGAATAAATTCCTTCTGGTTGAAATGCTCTGCGTTGGCCGTTAAAAGTTAAGACTTTACTTCTCAGGATCATTCATTCCTTTCATTTCTTCAAAGAAATTAATGACCTTTAGAAATATGCATATTTGCATTATTTCGTTGTCATTTCCATATACGTAGCAATAGAATTTCTATGGCATAAGTAAAGTAATGGCCGCTGATTGTCACCCCTTGCCGCTGTAGCAGCTTCGCCTACAAACATGCGTAAATATGTATGTATATATATATGCGGCCGTTAAAAGTTAAGACTTTACTTCTCAGGATCATTCATTCCTTTCATTTCTTCAAAGAAATTAATGACCTTTAGAAATATGCATATTTGCATTATTTCGTTGTCATTTCCATATTCGTAGCAATAGAATTTCTATGGCATAAGTAAAGTAATGGCCGCTGATTGTCACCCCTTGCCGCTGTAGCAGCTTCGCCTACAAACATGCGTAAATATGTATGTATGTATACGTATGATCGTAAATACATATCGACGCAGATTTTTGCGAGAAGCACCAGAAAGTTGTGCAATTTATAATTTTTAGCTTTTGCCATCGTCGCGAAAAGACGACTTCTTGGCAAAGGCATGCTCGGGGAGATGTTACGGCCTCTGTTTTTATGAATGAAGCGAGATCGCTTGTGGTATTTGCGCCTGCGTTCATGAATGAAATCTTTTTTGTTGTAAAATGTACTACACTTGTTCTTCGCCAATTTGGCTGCCATATTGACTTGTGAAGATCAATTTTTTGTTGGTGACATATTCATATGTGTACGCATATATATGTTTGTATGCTTGTGCATTATTTCTTTGGCAATAAATGCAAATATATGTACATATAAGTATATATGAATGTATGAACATGCAAGTCAATGCGCGCACATGTAATAAGTATATTGATAAGATTGGAAATATGATTTCAATATCTGAACGCGCACTGATAACTGCTGGGCCTTCAACGCGTGTTGATGGATTACAAAAGAGAGATGATTACGCTGCATATTCTCTTCCGCAATGAAGAGACAGAACTACTTTTCTAGTCAAAGTTCCTTCATTTAGACTTTGCTTTATTCTTCGTTTTATGTGCATAATAAATTTATAAAATGTGAATTTAAGTTTTCTAGTTTTCTTTCATACAAAATGATATGCATTTCTTGGAATATAACTAAGAAGTATAACTTCATCCGCGCGTAGGGACTCCACGCACCTCTTTTTATACTGTTCACAGATTAATGCAACGTCTATTTTATTTTCGTATATGTTTTGCGTCAAGAGATCCTGGGCCGCTTCGCAGTGGTTCAGGTTTATTTGTAGTATTTTCACCTTCTAGGTTTTTTGAGTGCTGCTGCATATATGGGGCATTTCCGGCTTCCTATCTGATGGTCTATGTTTGTACTTCCACTGTGTTTACATGCCTTGCAGGAAGGATTGTTAACACAATCTTTGGCGAAATGACCCTCCTCTCCGCATTTAATACATCACTTGCTCCTGCCTTCTGGATTACTGCATGCTTTCGCCACATGTCCATACTCTAGACATCTGAAACATTTCTTCAGTTGCGCTTTTTCCCGGATTCTGCAGATTGTACAGCCGATTTTAATTTTTTGTGCTGCCAGTAGGTGCTTTACTTCCTGCGCATGAAGGCTTATAATTGCTTTTTGAGTGCCTGCATATGCTGGTCTGATGCTTTTAATACACTCTTCACTAAATAGACGAAGCTCTTCAAATTCTGAACGAATTGATTGTGCTATATCCTCTTTCGTCGTTATGTCGTCCAAGTCACGCACATCAACTGTAGTTTCTTGTGCTAGAGATCTAATTTGTGCCTGATCTCCTAGTATCTTCACTAGCTCCTTTCTATATTCTTTATTACTTCCTGTCTGTGATTTCTTTAGCTCTAACAGTATCTCTCCTTTAGCTGTCTTTTTAATACTTGAGACATTTTCGCCAAGCACTTGCAGATTTTCATTTTGTTTAACCGCCCGAAGTATGTCTGCGTAAGACATGTCTCCGGTTTTTGCGATAACAATTGCTTCTCGTCGAAGGCGTAGAACGGGGTTTTCCTTCTTCTTGCTTTTATTTTTTTGGGCTTTGCTTGGTATCGTGATCCAAGTATCTTCCCTTGTCGCGTCCTTTTCTCCTCCCCCGAAATTTCTGCTTTCTCCTGCTTTCCTAATTAGTTCGTCCTGTGTTGTTTTAGTCCTTTTTGGAGGGGTTCGTGCTTTTTCACTACTTGTCATCACGTGGCCTTTTCGGTGTGACTTCAGCAGTCATCTGTTCCATAACTACGCTTCTACCTATGTTAGCTTCTCGTTGTCTATTATGGTCATCTTGTGCACGGATGTAGAGCTTCGATATTTCGCTAAGCAGTTCCCTCAAGGGATTGTTGATAGAGCACTGTGGCGGATGCATCATATCCGTAAGCTTTTGTATCATATCACCAAGTTTATACATTGCGACTGTGCTTCTTTCAATATCGGTGTGTTCTCCAGAAGCGTTGGAGGTGACGATTTCGACCCCACTGGTCTTTGTGCGGAGAGCACCTTCACTGGCGATCTAGCCAAACGCGAAGCTTTTTTAAAGGGTTCTACTCCTGAAATCGTAAATTGACTGGTAACACCGCTAAATTTGTTGCTGCTATTGTTGTTCTTGTGTGTTTTTTCATTAATTGTCTCCATTTATTAGTTTAATAAGCGCATCGTGTGCAGGGGGGTGGGCCGAAATAGACAGGAACGGGTGTACCCTCGGAGGCTATGCCCCTACCCCAGTTCCCTGAGGCCTGTCCTACGCTTTACCGGTTCCGGAAAATTCGCCCGGAGCAACGCAGTCTACTAGTTCTGCGCGCAATGTACACTTCCTGACCAGGGCCTGAAGGGGCTGGTTACTGATTCACATCGTGGCTGACACTTCAGCAGAGCTGACTCACAACACCCTCTCTACACCACCAGTGAGAACAGATGGTGATGCTTCAAGGGACTCCCAGTGCGCCCCGGTATGGACCGGTCTTATTAACAGCCGCACCTAACATGGTGAACAGACGCTGACCAGGAAGCCGCTCACTTTGAGTCCGTCGCGCCTGGATTTTGATCGGTCACCTATATTAGAGAGGCGGTAACTATTCGCCTCTGTCGCAGGAGTTTCATCGGATTGGCTGGCTTTTATACCGCATCCTCCACTCCTGCCGCTCATCGTCGGGGATTGCTTATTCGTTGTAACTTATTTCGCAACTAACCTGCTACTACAGGCCGTCCGGCTGTCCGCGACCAAGACCTACCAACGGGAAGTGGTGCAAGTGTGGTGTGTGAAAGCTCATTTGGCCACAACATTTTGAAGAGAGCCTTCTATCTTAAACGTATTAATACATTTAAGTCATTTTAATATTTCGACGGCTTTGCTTGGTTTTATTGTCCGCACATTTGTATCTAAATTGTTCTACTCATCATTGAATTACCTGTCGTGTTGTTGAAACAATTTTAATAATCGACAAACCTGAGGGTTTAGTTCATTGAACAGATCAAATGGAAGCTGCATTTGTTGCTGATCGTCTGAGTCCTTATTTTCTTTCAGTATGCTTAATGGATATCTTCCTCCGGATCTGTCTCATTTGCCGTGAAACGTAAAACATTTTGCCAGCATTTTACCATTGTATAATTGCTTACTTTATTCCATGCGGATTCTAAAATTGTAACAGCATCCCTTAATATAACACTTTTTTGACTCTACTAGAATGTCGTTACCATATCTAAGAGACTGTTTCTGAAATATAGCTTGGTTATTTTGATTGCGCTCTATTCCATTGGTTGGATAAGTGGGGTAACATTTGGAGGAAAAAACATTGAAATTATGTTTCCATCTTCGGTTTTAAGCTCCATTTCACTTGGAGAAGGCGAAGCATTGCCGATGAGGAGGAACGCTTTAACTTTTTTTTTAAGAAAATCTGTTACCTAAACTTAGAAATTTTTAGGTAATTAAAATGACATTTTCTCTGCAGCACAATAAATATTAATCTGCGGCACAATTGATTTGTGAAACCAATCGCTGAAAATGACTGATGTCATCCATGAGGACTTGGAACTTTTTTACTCAGTAGGGCAGTTGAAATTTTTGAAAACTCGTTAATTTTTTGCCTTCCCAATCATCAACTATTTAAGTTTATGAGTTCCGGAAACACTAGCACAACAAAAAAGTGAATCGTTGTTTTTTCAGTTTTTACGCCCGGAGCAGTCTTTTCCGCACTTTATACGTAAAACTTTTCTGGTTAAATTTTCCACTTGTACCCTTTTCTAATAAGTCCAAAACAATACTAATTAGTATTCCATATATTGAAAGCAATGAACTGTCACTTCAGCAGTTTGACAGATCAGTTTTATTTTCTATGAAAATTTCGAAAGGGCAACACATCCCATTTACTCATATATCGACGGCAGTTTCATTTCGGAATATTAAATTTAGTAGAGCGATTATTAAGACGATTGTGTTAAATTATAAAAATAAAGTACATTTTCAAAATAATTGAATACATTTTTTCAAAAAATCAATATTTAGTTTAATATTGTAAATTTGCGTTAAAAATATACAAAATGGATTGGCGAATGAGCGAAGTCATCAATTTAATAAACTTTTACAAGCATAAATCAAAATATCATTGCTGTTATTAAATTTATTATTTTAATTGGTATATAAAATTTATGCTACAATTATTATAGTCCGAAAGTATGAAAAATTTTTTTTTTTTCAAGAAATACATTTGTAGAATAAAATATATTTCTACTTTTTTAATTTTCACATGAATTTTTTTCATCCATATTAATATTTAAACAGCTCAAGAGCTCAAAACATGAGCCACATCAGCTCGAACCTACCTACCCGACGCCTTTGCGCAAATGTTTATGTTATGATAACAAATGCCCACATACAGATTTAGCAATAGATTTGACAGTTAGTATGCCATCGAGATGCCCCGATTCGAAAATAGCAGAGTTGAGCCTTTTGTCAGTGTTAAAAGAGAAAAATAATGATAATTCCAATGTTAATAAATATACGCTAACAAATTTGCTTATTTACTATGCGCAAACGACTCTGCATATAATTTATAGATCGACATACTTTTGGCATGTACTTAAGTATATATAATATGAATGTGCGTCAAAATTGGCAAATTTCATGATGATTCCATACAATTATTTAAAATATATTATAGAGTAAGGTACGTATTATTACTTAAATTGAATTTAATATAAGTTTATGGTAATTAGTTATAAATTTATATATTTACTTGATTAAGTCATTAAAAGTTTTGATATCATCTTAAAAGACCGATGTGTTCACATACATATATAATTATGTGCAATTAACTTTGCGGTAGCGCAGAAAGCGTTTTTAAAAAATAAACTATCTTCCTCTTGACTAAAAACGAAAAGTGTTCTTTATTTTATGATACACTTATTTATAGGTTACAATATTGTTTACTTAATACTAACTGCGCAGTTCAGTCCTTATTGGAATGAAATCGAATTTCTTAACTCCACTTACATACATACTTATGTTTGTAAATTTCTTTATTTTTCTTTATTTTTTTCTTATTTATATTACCAGTTATTCTGTTGAGATAAGGGCAATGTTTAACTTTAATAAAAAAAGAATTTTACGAAATATTTATATCACGGGGTATGCGTCTGGTCCCCTTCCTAATGAACTGCTAATTTTCAAAATCGAAGATTTTTCGAAATTTTCATGGACCACTTGGCGTGGCTTGACCCATCTTTTTTAATTTCATCTATTTCTTTATTTTTTCTCAAATATTTTTACATTTTCACCAGCAACTAAAGTGAATTTAAGAAAAGAATGCTGTCTACTGTCTTAGGCGCTATTCTGTTGCGCTTTTCTGTATTAATATTATCGGCAAGCGAAAATACTCGCTCTGATGCTGCACTGCTAGCTTAAATGCTAACTTGGGCAACCTCAGATATCGTTTGCTATTATTTTGCCACCATTGCATAACATTGAAATTTAAAAAAAAATTGCACATTTTCTCTAGCGACGTTGTTCATCTGACACATTTTTAACTTCTGTTAAACAAGTATTCGTACATGGCAGCAGATTTCGAAAGAAGAAACTCTCTTCGTTATTTGAAGAAGAATTACCTGCTGATAAAGTCATGAAAGATGATGTTGTATGGCTCAATTAAAATATTGAATGATCTTCTGGTGTGTGAATTTGATAGTGATAGTGTGAATTTTTCAGCAGTGGAAAACATTTTAATTTCATTTAACTAGCTTGCAAGCAACACTAGTGGATAAAAATAATAAGCCACTTTTTGCCGTACATTCAAATTTGGAATCCAAGTTCCTTCTATACCTTCCAAAATCTTTAATTTTAACGCAGAAATTGCCTGCATATCATTTTCATCGAACTTCCAAATTTCTTTTATCCTGTTTATTGCGGGAATTACATAGCACAATGAAGGATTCGAACATCCCTGTAGTTTTTTGGAAATTATTTCAAAATCCCAGTAAATTTTAATTAAATTTTGAATTACTCATATATTTAAATTAGAAAGCCTGTTCATTTCTGCATCAAATAAAAATGTGAATTTTATCGGGTTGGGCAGTGGGGTTTCAACGATATTTACAGCATATGTTGCATACCCGATTTCTTAAAATATTTACAAGCTTCTTACAGGATAATGTTATGTCTTTAAGCTCATGTGTAGATTCAACACTAGATTTCAATACGTTTGAGAAAAGATAACTTGAACAGTTAAGCCTATGGTTACTTTCTAACGTCTTTTTCACATGGCTTCCTCTGTCTATGACAAAAAAAAATAGACAGCATTATTAATGCCGAACTGCAGATTTCTCTTAATATTAAGACCTGTAGTTTGTGAATAATCCATGGACTTCATTCCGAGGACAACATCGTATTGTTTGAAATCCTTCGCAAAATGCAGTGTGATAAAAATCGCGTTTAACATATTCTTTCCATAAATCACATACAATACATATTTTGTTATTTCAACAGAAACTTTTTTGTTCGTCTTATTTTCTTATTGCGAGTTATGTGTATTAAAACAACCGATTCGATGAGTGATCAAAACTTAATGATTTATTGTAATTTTAGTTCGAGAGAATCGTAACAGTTATTGTAATAAGAATAAAAAGCTTAAAGAAAATAGGAAAATGTTGTCGGCAACTTAAGTGTAACATAATATACAATGTTTATAAACATAATTTTTGTAGACATGTTTACATACATAATTTCTCCATCGCCTAAATTTAAAACTCTCCTGAGTTTAATACTTATTTTAAATAAATTAAATGAGATTTTGATGTTTTCCTTCAAATTTCAGTTGTCTTTTTATGTTTGAACTATGAACATTTTGTAAATTATTAAATCTAAACTTAGGTTCATTTTTATGTCGTAAAGATTTATAGTTTTTGATATATCCTTCTTTCCTATTATCCATAAATATTTCTCTATTTTTATTTCTTTTTTTAAGATAATTTGTTTTAAATTTTAAAATATTTTCATAAATAATTTTTTTATTACAATTCCCATATTCAACATCGATTGGTTTATATCTTGTAACAGAATGATAGCTATTATTATAAAATTCTACAGCCTTACTCATTTTATCTTTTATGCTTAATTCTTTGTTTTCAATATACAAAATTCTTATTTTTTCCGTTAATGTACTATGGAGTCGCTCAATGTCACTATTGCCTGTGTGGTTATTTGGCTTAACAAAATGTAAATCTATGTTTTCGGTTTTAAGAAAATCTTTTATATTAACGCTTTTGAACTCATTATCAGTTATAATTTTATAAAAATTTCCTCTTTGGGATTTGTAATGTCGTAATTTTTCGATTATCGTTTGATTATTACGATCTTCCAGATAGAAAGCTGTTGCAAATTTCGAAAAACGGTCTATAAAGGTTAAGAAATTGCATTTGGAATTTGTATACACATCCATATGTACTATTTGCTTTGTGTCCGTCGGAATATCTGTAAATTTAAAGTTTTCTTTAATAGGGTTGAGATCGTATTTACATCTGCTACAAATATCGCAATTATTTATAAACTTCTGTATGCATTCTTTGAGTTTAGGGAAATATATCAGCCGTTTTAAACCTTCATAATTTTCGTTTATGCCTGCATGTCCCGTTTCATTCTTATGGTATCTTTGGATCTCTCTATAAACTTGGTCTTCACTTTCTATTTCTTTTGCATTGTACGAACATCTTACAAATTTCACATTTCCGTTCCCTTCGAATAAGTCTATTATTTTTTGTTGTAAAATATTGTATTTATGATCGTCTAATGCAGTAAATATACCTACTTTTCCAGTACCTATATGTTCTGTTAATAAATGTTCGAAATTTGTTTCTAAGTCAGCTGAATTAATAAATATTTTCTTTTTGTTATGTTTATATTCAAAGCCTTTGATTTTATCATCTGTAAGAATTATTTGCGTTTTAAAACGATTAACAACTGTGTTAAGAATGCCAATATGATTATGAGTATCTTCTTCCTGGGAATGTCAATGTCTCATGATCATCGGTATTATTATATAGAGAATCGGCTTGTTCAGTTGATGAGTTAAGTGTATGTATTTCATCGCATCTAATTCTACTCAAAAAGTCTGCAACATGATTATCTTGACCCTTTATGTAGTTAATGTTAATATTAAATTCACTAAGTTTAACGAGCCATCTATACAATCTCGGATTTAGATCTTTTACATGTGATTTAACAAAAAGCCATCGCAGTGGTTGATGGTCAGAAAGAATGTCAAATTTAACACCAAATAAATAAGGTCGAAAGTAACCAGTAGCCCAAACAATTGCTAATAACTCTTTTTCAGTGGCAGAATAATTTTTTTCATGGTCATTTAGGGTTCTACTAGCGAAGCAAATTGGATGATTGTCTTGCTGCAAAACTGCATAGTTGCTAGCGTCTGTTATCAGTTGAAAACGTTTTTTAAAGTCGGGGTACTTGAGTACGGGAGCTTCAGTTATTATTGTTTTAAGTTTTTCGAAAGCAGTGATGAAATTGGGATCATTAGGATTGACTTTAGCATTCTTTTTTCGCAAAAACTTTATTAGTGGATAAGCTACCTTTGAGTAGTCGCGAATAAATTTTCTGTAATATCCGGTAACACTTAGAAACGATTTGATCTGCTTCACATTTTTGGGTAGTTGCAGCTTTAAAATGCAATCAACTTTTGCCGGATTGGGTTTCACTCCTTCTGGGGTGAGTATGTGGCCTAAAAAAGGAGTTTCTTTTGCGAAAAATTTGCACTTATTAATTTGAATTTTTAAGTTTGAATATCTTAATTTGTTAAGAATATGCTTAATGTCGACGACATGCTCTTGTAAACTTGTGGAGAAAATTAAAATATCGTCAAGGTAGACGACGCATCTTTTATTAATATCGTTTTTCAAAACTGTATTAATTAGACGCTGAAATGTGGCCGGTGCATTTTTGAGCCCAAAAGGCATTCGCGTAAATTCGTAGTGACCATGTGGGGTGGAAAATGCCGTTTTCGACCGGTCTTCCTCTTTAACGAGGATTTGGTGAAAACCCTTTGCCAAATCTATCGTGGAGAAATATTGAGCTCGGCCTAGTTTATCTAATATACTTTCAATATTAGGAATAGGGAATTTGTCTTCTACTGTTATTTGATTTAACTTTCGGTAATCTATTACTATTCTCCACTTATCCACCCCTGAACTATCCTTTTTTTGGGCACTATCCACAAAGGTGCATTATAAGGTGATGCACTTTCCTAATGATGCCTTGACGTAGCATGTCGTCTATCTGTCTATAAATTTCCTTCTCGTGTACATGGGGTATCTGTACATTTTACAGTAAACTGGTTTTTCAGACACGGTTTTAATTTCGTGCTCTACACAATTAGTATTACTTAATATTTCACCCTCCATAAAAATTAAATCTTGGAAATCGTTAAGAATGGTCTTTAGTGCAGCTGACTCCTCGATATTTAGGTCACTAAACAGGTTATCCATTACATTTTTCCCTAGGCTTGTTGGCTCTAATTGGTAAATTTCGTGCCTATTGTATGGAAAATTAGGAAGAAATTTTAATACACTATGGTTAATAATAACTACTTCTTTACTCATATCAATTACGGCTTGAAGAGGTTTTAATATATTTTGCCCTATTATTGCGTCGAATTGTTTATCTCTAAAATCTGTTAATTTCCATGACATAGTGGCATTTTCGTTGAACTCAGTTGGTAAGTCGGTTATGATTTCATGATAAATATTTGATTTTGAATTAAGAGAAGAAAATAAAATTGGGTTATGTAAAGGTATTCTTTCATATTGCAACAATTTGTCTTTGTTTAAAAGAGAAGTTGTGGATCCGGTATCAACTAAAGCAATTAATTTATCATGCTTAATTGTAATCTCAATTAAGGGAAGTGTCGTTTTGAGGCAATTGTATGAAAATTTATTTCGTGATCATTTTCGTTATATTGAAAGTTGCTATGATTAGAATATTGTTGATAATTGTTGAAACGTTCAAATCCTTCTACATTTGTTCCTTGATCAAAATTAGCATCTGCGGTATTTACCTGTACGTGAATGAAAAATGTTCTTAATATAGTTTTTTCAACATTTTTTGGGCTAAATTCAATAGGCTTTTCGTCATCGTACTCGAATTTCTCATTTATTTTGCATAAAATATCTCTTAGAGCTAAATAATAATTAACAATATCATTTTTATTTACTAGCATAAATGCCTCTTGATACAACTGGTTATAAGATTTTTTAATACCAAAGTTTCGTATAAGAATATCTCTTACTTCTATCCATGTTGGTGAGGGGCCAAGAGTTCGAACGACGTGCAAAGCTTCACCTTGAATCTTATTGATTATAATACGATGAAACACGTAGGTTTTCTCTGGCGAATCCGTTGGAAAAAACGTTAAGACCATGTCCACTTCTCTTAAGAACGAAGTAAGAGCGCATGAGTTGTCACCTTTATACTCGCGAATGCAATGTGCATCTTTAATTATCTTATTTAATGTAAATGTTAAAGCACCGTTGCTCGTTGCCATGGTAAATTTTGTCAGTTCAATTGTTCTTTATATATTATTTTATGCTTTGTTCGCTCTCCAATGTTTTTTTTTTTTGCGCCCACAAAACCGGTATTTGTGTACATAGGTTTCACAAAAATAAGTTTTGGCGGGAAATCGGTGGCTTCTTTTGCTGGTTTTACCGATACTTGATTACGGAACTCTTTTAGTTTAATTTATTCTATTGTATTTTTATTATTATTTTAATTTTTATTTTTATTTTAATTTTATATTAAATTTATTTCATTTTGTTTTATTCCTTTTTTATTTCTCTGGTTTCACATTTTCACACTGGATGGAAATGACCAAAAAAGTCACGTTCTAGTGTTTTTTTCTGAGCGATAAAATGCAATAGTTTTTTTTTACTTTTAAATCCACACACTTTATTGTTTTTTCTTTAATAGCCAGTCTCACTTATATATAACAATTAGTCATACACTTGTAAATATATTTAAATATATTTTTGTGATTATTTTCTTTTTCGGTTCTTTTTTTTTTTTTTTTTGACTGCGCCAGTTATGTGTATTAAAACAACCGATTCCGATGAGTGATCAAAACTTAATGATTTATTGTAATTTTAGTTCGAGAGAATCGTAACAGTTATTGTAATAAGAATAAAAAGCTTAAAGAAAATAGGAAAATGTTGTCGGCAACATCAACATTTTTTCCTAAAGGCACAAAAAATTTTACTAATTTTTAAATTCCGACCCCTCCACGGAAGAAAACGGACGACATTCTTCAACCACCCAATCAGCGCAAGCTTCTAAAGTTAATTTTTTATTCTCCTCACTTACTTTCTGTCTGGGCACTTTATTTATATGTGAGGTAAAGCATTTGTGTCTATTGAGATTGGAAGTCTGCATACTATGGCATTTATACACTTTTTTACAATTGCGACAACATACCATCTCAAGTAATGTACTTCCGAGCATTTCTGCCCTTCCGTTTTTCGTAATAAATTTAGTAAAATCTCGCATCTTGGCACCCCAGCAGGACTAGTGCGTGATTAAAAAATTTAAAATATATAGAGTGCAATAAAATAATTGTGCAATAAATTATTTTCTTAACCAATTACCTGTGTTACACTCTTCGCATTCCGGTTTTTGGGCTTTCACGGTTCAGTGGTAGTGACAGAAACAAATTACACAAAACAAAACTTTGTTATAAGTTATAAAAAAGGATTAAAATCTATACATAGCATATACATACATATGTATATGTATACAGATAAACTGATATATAATCAGTAAAGTGGAAGTGTGTGTGATACCTAAAAACAGAATCAAAAGTGCAATAAAAAAAATAACAACAACCTGTAACAAAAAATACATCTATATGTACATAGTTATATATATGAAGTGGAGTGCTAAATACTTACCCGTGTACTTACCTAAGCCAATAATAACTAAAAAAAAAACAAAACAAAAGAAAAAAAAAAGTAAGGAAGTGCTAAGTTCGGGTGCAACCGAACATTTTATACTCTTACAACTTGCAAGAATAAGAGCCAGGGCGATGACGTAAGGTGTAAAATGTCAACCAGAGGATCGAAATACCAGAAACTTTATAAATAATACATATCCTATATACATACATATGTATACTTCATATACTGACTGACACATAAGGTTTCTTAAAAAAAATATAATCACTATACATATTAGGGTGCAGCGATTTTATTAATTTCCGATTACTTTGGCGGAGGGGTAAAAAAACCGAATTTCCGTATAAATGGGGTATGTACGGATAGGGGAGCCTCCCCAGCGGAGGAATATCCAAAAATAATGTAAAAATTACTAATATTTTTTAACATATTCACGATTAAAAGTTCAAAAATTTACACTAAGAAAACATGTTATTTCTCTATGTTTCACAAAATTTTTTCACATTTTTTACTTTGTATATTTAAATACACACTCTAAGCTTTGAAAATAAGCTTACATTTCACTTTTATTTTGCTATATTTTACCTAAATTTATTAATTTAAAAATCACTTAGCACACTCATCGTTGAAAAGGTTAGATTGTTTACAATTATGAGGTTAAACAGTAAATATGTAGGATTTTTAACAATTTTTCTTTGTTTGTTTTATCGCGTGATTCTTTTTTCTATATTAACTATAAAAAATATACTTTCTACATATGTATATCTGTAATACGTAATTTATGTGACTGAAGTACTTTCGCGAAGTACTCCTTTCTGCGTTGGCGGCCTTCGGCCGCGCTCTAAAAAATTAACTCTGGCCGAGCGAATACCCGGGGTGACTGAAGTAATATCGCGTAGTACTCCTTTCTGCGTTGGCGGCCTTCGGCCGTGCTCTAAAGAAATAACTCTAGCCGAGCGAATACCTGGGGTGACTGAAGTATTTGTCAGCGATTTCAATTTATTTTTTATGATACTTTGGTTTGTGTTTTAGGTGACGATATATATATTATTATATTTAAAATATGAGTTTTGGATATAAAGTGGTTATATTTTACGGTTATCATGCACTCATATTGAAACAAAATTTGAGTTTTCGTACTGTACTGTAACCTTACACTCTATTACGTAACATTATTATATAATATTACTTATACATATGTATATATAATATTATTATATAATATTACTAATACATGTATATAATATTACTTATTTGCTTAATAAATTTAAAAAAGAAAATATGGCAGCGCTCCATTTCTTCGTAATTTTTGGTAAACAATTGAGGTTCAAACGAGGGTAAAATGTAATTTTTAAAACAAAGATTTTTTAAATAAAAAACCTGCTAAAAGTGTAAAATGTGGATTTATTTAAAAGATTATAGTGTAATTTAATTAATTTGAAGAGAAAAATGTGAATAAAGTGGGTTTAACGTGGTGAAATAGCTTCTTGAAATGTTCCAATTTTGCGAATTTTTGAACTTTAAGGTCGAATATCTCGTAAACTAAGCGTTTGTGGTACCTATAACCCTATATATTTTTTAATCAGGAGGACTTCCTCTTTCCAACGGTACCTTCAAATCGCGGCGTCAAAGAAATCGGAGTTGTGCCTAGATAAATATTAAACATAAGAAAAATTAGCAATTTCATGATTTGTGTAGAGGTGCCTCCATCAACTTGAAGTTTTGCAAATTTATGCCAAATACTCATAAATTGGCAAACATTTTATAAACGTTATTTGATGTTCTAAGCGATGCTATGTTAGAGTAAGATAGAAATAAATGATCTTAAAACATATATATCACTCTCTAACCATATTATAATAACATACATACAGAGAACGTCTATCATAGAGAAGGTTCACGGCGCGAAAAACGTAAAAATATTTTTGGCTAACTCGGTCGAGATGGAGGTGTTTCACCACTGCCACTCGGCAGGAGAAATTTTAACATTTTGCTTGAACAGAGCTGAGCGTGGAATAAAAATTATGCTCAAAACTTAGATATTGCAGTTACAGACGCATGTTCGCTCTTTTGCTTATACATAGTTTTATACGTTTATATGCAAACATGTGTATTCGTATGAATTCTCCCTGCCAACCATGAGCGGGTAAAAAATCAGATAATCAGTGGGTAATCCATAGGGTAATCATGTGTACTTTAGCATAGGCCGAGCGACAATTTTACCCAGTCACGTATGTATACATGTGATCATACATCTTTGTTGCGCTCATTCAGCAGTGTCATATAAAAAAGTATATCTGTCCTGCTCTAATATCCCCAATCGACGGCTGATGCAGGGTTGCATTTTCTCTTTTTAAATAGCTGATGCGGGGTTGCATTTTTAATTCCTACTTTTAAAATTTCAAAGTAAACTTTTTAATTTTTAAAATTTTTATTTGATTTTATTTTTTTTACATTTTTACATAAAATTTATTATAATTTATATATAAATAAAAATAAATTTAATTTAAAAAAATAATTAATATCTGAAAAAAGCTTAATTAAAGAAAAGAATTATTACAACCTGAAAATAAAAGAGTGGACAAATATTATAAAAGACAAATACCTGAAATAAAATAAAGGTTATTAATACCTGAAAATAAATAATAATTACATTGAATTTGTAATATCTAAAAGAAAAAGAAAGATTATTTGTATAAAATGATAATAATATCTGCAAAAGAAGATTAATATTATCTAAAAGAATAAATTATATTAAATACAAATAGAATTTACTCTGAAAGCAAAGATTAATTAAATAAAAATTGTGATAAAATCTGAAAAGAAATAATAATTAAATAAAAATCATAATAATATCTGAAACAAAATAATAATATTATCTGATTATTTAAAATATAAAGCAAACATTTGTTTTCACATATTATATTGGATTGTGCAGGGCGCCTTAAACGCATAAAATACATACATATGTATGTATTTATTTTTGCGTATTATATTGGACTGCGCAGTCCAATTTCAAAGTACACACACTTTTTTCACATACTTACTTAACAATTGATATTTGCCGCTTCTGATGATATAGCTGCTGCTGCTACTTCCAATTCAGTTCTGATTTCCAAAGCTATAAAAATAAATGAATTAATTATTTTAAAAATATTGTTAAACAAGAAAAAACGTTAACTTCGGTTGCACCGAAGCTAAATACCCTTCACAGGTGCATTTCTGTTAGTAACTATGTGTTCAGTTTGTATGGAAGCTATATGCTATAGTAATCCGTTCTAAACAAGTTTTTTAGAGATTACATTGTTGCCTTAGAAAATAACATATATCAAGTTTCGTGAATATATCTTGTCAAATGTGAAAGTTGTCCATACAAGAACTTGATTCCGATCGTTCAGTTTGTATGGCAGCTGTATGCTATAGTTAACCGATCTGAACAATTCCCTCGGAGATTACATTGTTGCCTTAGAAAATAACATATACCAAGTTTCGTGAATATATCTTGTCAAATGTGAAAGTTGTCCATACAAGAACTTGTTTCCGATCGTTCAGTTTGTATGGTAGCTATACGCTATAGTTAACCGATCTGATCAATTTCTTCGGAGATTACATTGTTGCCTTAGAAAATAGTCTGTACCAAATTTCGTGAATATATCTTGACAAATGTGAAAGTTTTCCCTACAAGAACTTGATTCCGATCGTTCAGTTTGTATGGCAGCTATATGTTATAGTGGCCCGATATCGGCCGTTCCGACAAATGAGCAGCTTCTTGAAGAGAAATGACGTTTGCAAAATTTCAAAACGATATCTTAAAAACTGAGAGACTAGTTCGTATATATACAGACAGACGGACAGGCGGACAGACAGACGGACATGGCTAAATCGACTCAGCTCGACATACTGATCATTTATATATATACTTTATAGGGTCTCCGACGATTCCTTCTGGGTGTTACAAACTTCGTGACAAACTTAATATACCCTGTTCAGGGTATAAAAATCACATAAAATTCATTTACTTTCCTTCTTGTTGTACGAGCCTCCTTTACGATGGTACGATCACGAACGATATGCGTCTTTCAATCGTTTTTATTACCCTTTTTGGGATTTTCTATTGTCACTATTGACAATTATGTTTTCTCCTTCGCACTCATTCAAATAAATCAAGAAATGAAACAAACTTTTTTTCATCGCATTTAGGTAAACAAAAAATAACCCGAAAATTTGCGTTGGTGTTAGTGTATAGAGAAAAAATGTGTAGTTGGCTTGGAATATCTGTTACAAGCGGGTAGCCGTGGTTGGCAGGGCTTTTTGTGCATATTAATGAATACATGTGCAATTGAATACATTTGAATTAGCTTACTTTTTCAAAGCAATATTCTTAGTTAATGTGGAAATAAAGCCTATTTTTTAAATAATTTTTTGTATTTGATATATTCATACTTATGTGTACACTTCATTACATACATATGTACATATATAACAAACTATCATAATATATTAAAAAAATTATTTACATATATTATAATAGTGATAAATGTAAATAAATCGTATATTTTATCATTCAAAATTTATATTCACATGTATCATGACCATATGTGTTTATGTTCGCTTTCGCGAATTTAAACCATATTATCACTTATCAATAATAACATGTGCGCGCTGCTCATATGTACTTACATAAATATGTGCGTATGACATTGGCACAAATAACGCATACACAAACCTACATACTTGTATACATATGCGTACACATGCAAATATGTCACCCCCAAAAACTACAAACATTGCCTTACAAAAACAACAATCGTTTGAAATAGCATCATACCTACTTATACGTACACTTGTAAATATGTGCGTATGACATACCCACAAAAATAATGCATACACAACATACATACATACTTATATGTATTCACATGTAGATCCCAGCAAAACCTGCGTGACCGAAACTCCAACACATTTACATAATTTTTACATGTCACTAACGCACCCTCACAATTCTGTCAAGTGAGTAAGAGATCAATCAATTATGTCTTTTGCTTGTTTTATATTACACGCTATTTACTCAACAGATGTTAAGAAAAATAAAACAAAAAAAGACAAACTGATTTTTAAGCTGTCATTGCTTATTGAAAACAATGGATGTGAAAGCGTACGGCATGATACCGTGAATTTGACGTTTGCTTGTTCGTTGCGACTAATTGAATTCAAAGAAAAACGATTTCTTTTATGAACGCGTCGCGATAAGAAGTTTTCATTTTCTGAAATTAAATAAATTTGTTTGTTATAATATATGTACATATATAATATTTGATTAAAGAATTTTTAAGTGGTTACTACAAACGTGTGTGAGAAAAGGATAAGTTGCAAACATAACAATTAAAATGAAAAAAAAAATACATGCAGTACTTATATGAGCCGAGAAAAAAAGGCTTTTAATCTTAGTGCGTCTCAGTTTATGAACTTTTCTGAAAAAGATATAAATTCTGAATTTGATCCTATTGTGGAGGGGTGCACTTTAAAAAGCTCCCTTGATTTTTCGCTAAGCAGCGATAGCGATATTAGTGATAGTGATAGTGTAAATTTAAAAATGATAGAAAATAATATATTTAGCTTAGAATTAAAAGCATGGGCTTTAAGAAATAGGGTATCCCACAATACATTGAGCGATCTGTTGCAAACGCTGCGAAAAATAGGTTGCACTGATTTACCTTTAACGGCTAAAAGTCTCCTAGGTACCAACCGAAAAAAGGTAAATATTCAAACGATTCCAAGTGGATCTTTTTTATATAGAGGAATTCAAAATTATTTTAAGAATAATTTATTTCCTCAACTGGAAAATACGAATACCATTTTGCTTGATGTGGGAATAGATGGCCTTAAATTATTCAAAAATTCAAATAAAGTATTGTGGCCTATTTTAGCGTCCATAGTTGATTTTCCAAACGTATTTCCGTTTACAATTGCGTGCTTTTCTGGAACAGAAAAACCTTGGAACATCAATGATTTTTTGAAAGAATTTTGCGGAGAGGTAAATTATTTAAAAAA
Source organism: Bactrocera neohumeralis (assembly GCF_024586455.1). NCBI lineage: Eukaryota > Metazoa > Arthropoda > Insecta > Diptera > Tephritidae > Bactrocera > Bactrocera neohumeralis. The sequence goes on along the minus strand of NW_026089623.1, from coordinate 16,362,772 downwards.
AAAAAAGTGGCCTTCAAGTTAGTGTTTATCCTATAAAGAAAAAATCTGATATTCGTTTATTTTGCAGCGATGCTCCTGCTAGAGCTTTTGTTACAGGTGTGCAATCGCACACTGGAAAAAGTAGCTGTTCTAAATGTGATCAAATTGGTGACTATAAAGAACGGAGAGTTTGTTTTTCAAAACAAATAAAAAATTTAAGGACTGACCTGTCTTTTAAAAATAGAAATGACAGATCACATCACATCACTCCTTTTAAATTTAGAGAAAGCATTTTAGAGTCAGGAAATTTCAAAATGGATTCTCAATTTCCTTTAGACCCGATGCACCTTGTAGATCTTGGTGTATGTAAAAAGTTGCTTCAATTGTTGATGAAAAAAAGCAATATAAACGTTAGCAAAATTAACGAAAAAATAACATTTCTCTCCAATTTAGTTTCTTCAGAGTTCGGCCGAATATGTAGAAGTTTAGATGAAATCAATATTTGGAAAGCGACAGAGTTTAGGCAGTTCTTATTGTATATAGGTATATTTGTTCTAAAAGATTGCGTTAGTGGTGACCATTACTACCATTTCCTCTTATTGCACTCAGGTATAAGGCTACTATCATGCAAGAAGTCATATAGCACTGAAGCCAACGTTGCCCAACAAATCTTGGAAGAATTCGTTGATTTGTTTGGAAATATATACGGAGACCATTTAGTTAGTTACAACATACATGGTTTACTCCATTTAACTGAATGTACTAAGCTATATGGGCCTCTAGATAACTTTTCCGCTTATAAGTTTGAAAATCACATGCAATTTTTAAAAAAACTTATATGTAAATAAGCCCAATAAAATCCTGCAGCAATTTCATTTAAGGCTTGAAGAAAGAAATAGTGCAGCTTTTAGTTGCAATAAAATTTCTAAAATTAATTCATTTAATATAGATTATAAAAAAAAAAGACTCTTATTGTTTTAGTAAAAAATTAGGCCCCATAAAAGTAATAGGCATGACAGACGAGTCTGGTAGTGCTATAGTATCGTCGCATTGTTTCTTGGGTGTTGAAAGCTACTTTCAAGAACCATTGGAATCGTCAACTGGCTTAGGTATTTTGTTGGCAAATAAATTAGATCCACAATTGTTTAAAATCGAAAAAGATGATATAGTTTATAAATATTTTTCTATTCCACATGAGGGCAAGTTTCTTCTTATACCAATTTTACATCATCTATTTCATGAATTTTCAAATTAGTACTATTTAAAGTAATTGTGGTATTTTCCGAATGTATTTTATTTCATGATATGAATTATTTAAAAGAATTTTGATACTGCCAATTTTTTATTTTACGAACAGATGGATTCACCAGCCCTCTTTGATGCAATTGATTTTGAAGAATTCCCAACAACGTCTTCGACTCCTGTAAAAGGTATGTATGTACATGTAAATTTGGCGTTTTAGTTTTCACTTTATTTGTACACATTTGTTAATGTAGAACAACTGACACTGAAGCGCAAAAAATTTGATATTTCTGGTTGCTACAACTCAGAGGAAAACGAAATGAAAACAATTTGGCTGTGGATTGAAATGGTAATCCAATACTTTTCTAAAATGCATTGTTCTCTATTATGTTTATAACTTTTTTCAGAAGTTTTTAATATGTTAAAAACTATTTCTGCACAATTAGAAGTATTGCCGACAAGAGTATCCAATATGGAGAAAAAGATGGACAGCTATATGAAAGAAAATGTAAGTTTATATTGTTCTATAAGTATTCACCAATATAGAGAACGTATTGTTTTGTTATTGTATCCTCTTACTGCATACGTACATATCTCTTTTCAGATAATTCATAAAAGCGAAGAAATGGCCCAAAAAAAACTGTGTGAGAATGTAAGGTTTTAATTAGAAAAATTCACCATTCAGTATGCCGACTGACTGGTGAAGAAATAGATGGTATGCAAACCGAAGTTGCCTCCACGCTACCAATAAACTGAAATGCGAGGAATTTGCTACTGCAACGGTTAGTAATGTATACATTTTTTTCAATAAATATTATTTAAACTTTTGCTAAATATATTCAATTTACAGAAACAGTTTATTTTAAAAACAAAGGGAAATTCAGATAATTTACATGATATGCTGAGACATACATACATATATACACTGACGAATTTTTGTTTTTGTGTAACTGGGACGGTAGAGGAGGGAAACAACCCCTATCGAAATTTCTACTGGCATCTAACATATTATATGGTAAATTTATATACATATACATATTTAGTTAAGAGGATGTGTTTTAATTTGTCTCTTCATTATAATTTATTAGATTCTTTCGTTACTTGTGGACTGGCGAATTTCGAAAAATAAATTCGGAAGTCCATCGAAATGAGCCACCATAGGTACAAACAAAAGAAATACAGGAAGCGAAAAGCTGTGGAGGAATCGAACGAATCCAAATAAATAGATAATAATTAAAAAAAAAATGTAGTAGGATTTAAGAATGTATAAACAAAAATGAATTTTAATAGTGTAACTATAATAGCTTTAATATGAATGTTTATTTTAAAAATATTATTAAAAGATATAGATCTTACTATGTAATTAAATTTTTCTTTAAAATATTTATAAAAATGAATTTAAAGTAATCTAATGTAATTAGAAAAATATAATATTATAGATTATTTTTAGTTTCTTAAACTCAAAAAATTATAATATAAAAGCTATTAATGAAATTAATATAAACATTTTAATTAAAAAAAAAAAAATTCGCGTTTCGAACTCTAGACTGAGGGAATGGCAAGCGAGTGGTTTGCCCACTACGCTAATATGGAATGCACCGCCACGCTTTCCTGAAAGCAGTTTTGTCGATTTGTCTTAAATTTAACGAAAGTGTGAGAAAGAAGTATATAGTTTTATTACGGCAGAAAATATGTGAGCGAGAAGGTGATAAAAAATCACATGTATTCAAAAGTTTTGGGAGATTTTTTGATTCACTCTTAAGAAAATGATAGAAAAGTGTGACAATTAAACTGGCACGCGTTACCGGCATGTCACTAAGTAACGTAACCGTCACTGTTCTAGCTGGGGATATGTCATCCGCAAAAATTGCAAATATTATTCTACAAAAAAACAAATGTCTGAAATAGCATCAGCGGCGTCCCAAGTCAATATGGCCGCCAAATGTAGTAAATCTTACAGCAAGAACAACTTCATTCATGATCGCAAGCGGACTTTCAACAAGCAACTAGCTTCATTCATAAAAGCGACCACCTTCACATCTCCCCGAACAAGCCTTTGCCCACAAGCGTCTTTTCGCGACGATGGCAAAAGCTAAAAATCATAAATTGAACAATTTCTGATATTTGTATGAGAAGGAAAAAGTGACAACCCCGCAAATATAAGTATTCAAATATATTATAATAAAATTGACAACATAGTTTATTTGTCGATTTTCAAGTCAGGAAATGTGTCAAAGAAAATGTTCAACATTTTTTTGATTTATGTGTACAGTGGATCCCGGTTAAGTAGTACTCCGCTTAAATGAAAATCATCCCTCTTAACTGCCTATATCTTGCTGCATCTCACGGTTTGTTTTTTGAAATACAAAGAAATTATTGTTTAAGTACCATTCGCTTAAGTATCCGTATCTGTATCTTTGATTATGGCACATAATCGGGATTGACTGTATTTGTCAAGGAATGTAAAAGATATTTTTTCGCGGCTTGTAAAAATCTGCGTCAATATGTATGCAAGCTCATACAGAAAAATACATATTTAGGCTAGTTTGTTGGAGAAGCTGTTAGAGCGGCAAGGGAAGCGGTGAAAATAGACGATAGTTTGTTTATTTTTTCGGTACAGCTCGGATTTTCTACCAACAACACAATGCTGTGTCGACAGATTGACTCTTTGACATGAAAGCAAAAAACGCGAGCTTCGCCATTGGTTGTCCGTGTCAACGGAGATTTCGCATGAAGCATCGAGTGTACATATTTAGATACATATGTACATACATATGTTGCATCTAGACAAATTTACAAACATTGTCCCTATGGTCTGTCATATTTGTTTACATGCACACATAATTATATATGAGCACATGTGCGACCGCTTGGTCTTTTAACATAATATCGAAACTTTTAATAACCAAAGCAAATATACATATGTACATATATTTTTGTATATAAATAAATATGACCTGTCAAACCCATATAAAATGTATATTTAGGTAGTAATACTTGCAAAAATTTTACGGAATACATCATAAAATAGGTCAAATTTAAAATACACACTTATGTACATATGTGTTTTCATAACAAATACGTGTGTGTATACCGATCTATAAATTATAAGCAGTGTCGTTTGTGCATAGTAAATAAACGAATCTGTATGCGTACATTTCTTTACACTGAAATTAACATTATTTTTCTCACTTAACACTGAAAATGCTCAATTCTGCTATTTTCGTGGTGAAACACGTGGTGAAACTCCTCCATCTCTGTCGAGTACCCCTTCGAAAAGTTACGATATTTGAAACGTGAACCTTCTCTATGATAAACGTTATCTGATACATAGCTACGTTCTGCACTTTACAGCCCTATTCTCATGCCCTCACAAAAGTCACCAACCTCACTACAGTGATGTTTCTCACTATAGTGAGGGTTACCTTATTCTGGCGAAAATTCAAAAGCTCAAATGCTCACTATTATCACAAATATCTGTGACGTGTGAAAGCAGCCATCATAATAGAAAACATCTGTGTTTGTTTTGTTTTACATCAATATTTGACATTTTTTAAAAAATATTTGAGTGTTATAACTAGCATGTAGGAACAGTTCTTTGTGTATGCGGCAATTGTTGAGGAGGAGGAATCGGGGGGTAGAAGGAACATTTTGAAGAGTTTACGAGACAAAAGCGATCCTTTTACTATGCAAGACACAACATTTATAAATACATTTCGATTCCTAAAATCACTATGTAAAGTACTTAGAGGTGAATTGGTGCCGCATGATGTGCAGAAGTCGAGTATATCTTTTGATCTGCGTTTCCTGGCGTGTTTGTATATTTACGGGCATGGCTCTTACAAAAAATGGGTTGGGATTAGTTATATGCTTTGGGATCAAGGGCACAATCGGCGCAATCGATTGTACCCATATTGGGATTGTTTCACCCCCAAGCATAGACGCCACTACTCCTCTCTCACTTTTCATGAACCGGAAAGGATTTTACAGCCTTAATGTAGAACTGTTTCTAGAACGTAATGTTCTATATTATACAAACTATTTACCAATATTTCTATTAATACATATGTTTAAAATAAAGCCAACATATACATACATATATCTAGTTTGGTTAGCTATAATTTTATTAATAACAAAATGTAACGTGATGTGAAATAAGTTAATTAGAACAGCGTGTGAAATATAATATCAAACTCTGCCTAATTAAAGCAAAAATATTTAAATTTTAGAAAGCATTTTCAAATCTACTGCATCCGGTAATTGAACAAAAAATAAATAAAATATTTCATTAGGCACCAGAGTTCAATTTTATGATTTTCTACTATCGTTTATATTGTTTGCAACAATTATTTCCATCTATTTTTATGAATGCATAAACCAATATTGGATTTATTTTTTATTTACTGGTTATCAGCGATATGCATATGTAGATGATAAGCAATGTACGTAGAGGTGGATTTTTGTTTGCTTATTTTTATTAAAACAGCTGTTTGACAGCGAAAAGCTTTTTACCTCACGTGGTGACTTTTTTAAGCTTTTTTCTTATGAGGGTTGAGCAAGAATAGCCTCACAAAATATGCCTCACAAGAAATCTCTCAAATTTTTCATCTCAACTCAGTTGACAGGTTTTTTCAGAATAGGGCTGTTAATTTCACATTCCAAAACTTCCCACATTACATACGTTATCCTTATTCCATTCTAAGGTGCTGAACACATTGAGCGCGACACAACATGGCAGCTCGACAGTGGACTGTAAATGGCGTCGTGAATCTTTCTACACGAACATTTGCAAGAAGGCAGTGACATAACAATGGTCGGCATGTACACAAGACAACGCAGCTGTCCATTTTGCATGTACACAATTTCGTTGTGGCCATACTAGTACCTTTCTTTTCAATGAAATTTTAGTATTTTGTTCAAAGTGAAATTTTTTATGCAAAAAATAAGAAAAAATGTAAATTTATTTCTTTTAAATTATCAATTGTTATTATAAATGATATAATAGAGATATTTTATGCGTTTATTTATAAAATAATATCAAGTTTGTTAGAGATTTGAATAATTTTACATTTTACATATTAGTGGCATCACCACTCTACCTCATCTCTCTACTGTCAACACTACTGTCGCCCTACTGTCGACAAAAATATATTGAAGTTAGCGAGAGCGACAACTGTCGGCGTACAGTCGTGTAGTCGTACAGCTGTCAAAATAACTGTGTTTATAAAAACGTGTGTATTTTAATATTTGACAGATGTCGTTTGCAAACTGTCGCGCTCAATGTATTCAGCACTTAAGACACTCACTTTCCACAATCCCAGGCCAACAATATCCAAATAACGGTAGATTTAAGTAAGCAACTGAGTGCGATCTATCATTTCTGTACAGTCTTAAGTTTGAAGCCGAATAAATGGGTTTGATTTAAAAAAAGTAAAAAAACCTAAGTTGATACCTCCATATATAAGTAAGTCGCGCGCTTACAGCAGTTCACTTCTTCGTCGTTCATTTATTTGCTACATCAATTTTACAGCTGGAATCGGAATATTTACTGTAAGTAGTATTTTTCATATATTTTTGATGCTTTTAGCTTAGCTTATAACTGTAATTATTACTTATTTCTTGTCTTGATTGTAGAAATATGTCTCAAGTTAACTGTTTCTCACTTACTTACGTATAATGATCTGATGAAATGTTATCTGTTCATAAAACATGAATTGAAGTACGATAAAACAACAAAGGAGTCAACAGTTCTAGAAATATCTAAAAGATTACGGGTGAAGTTCTAAAAATATGTCAAAAATCTTCACTGCCAACTGTAAGTGTACATTATTTTGCCCACAACAGGGCAAGGGAAAATTATCACCACCCCTGAAAAAAAAGAGATTGAACTTTCCGTCATTAGCCCTTGCATGTGATCGTACTGGAGTTTCAGATAGAGCCGCTGCAATAATAGCTTCTTCCATCTTATTATTATTCGTCGAACGATTCAGGTTGGCATTGGTCGTTCAGAGTTGCGCCGTGAAAGAATTAAGATCAGATCAATTTTACAAGAAGCGGACTGCAATAAAATACTTAGTGGTTTGTATTTTGAGTGAATTAACTGTTGTAGGGTGCGATAGTACAGGTTTCAAAGGTGGTGTTATTCGTCTGATGGAGGAGGAATTCAACAGGTCATTACAGTGGTTTATCTGACAATTGCATCTGTCATCTTTTATTACATTAGCTGAAATAACTAGGGAAGAGCTTAGTACTTACTACTTAGTAAAGTATTTAAACGACATAATGACCGCTATTAGTACTGGTATATTTTCTTCTGATTTAGCTAATATGGAAGCTGGAGCTCTTAACCATTTTAGATGGCTAACAACAGCTAATCGAATTCTAAGATTGGATGCCACTAAAACTGACCCAGAAGAAAAGCTAGTTGAATTAGCCACGTACGTTATGAAAGTTTATGCACCAATGTGGCTTACAATAAAACGTAATTCTTCATGCATTAACGGAGCCAAAAACATATGACAAGCCATTAACCTAAGTCGTTATTTGAATTCCGATACTTTGATCACCCAGAAAATCTTCTCATTGCCATGCTTGGTGATGACTTATAAGAGATATTGCATATCGAAAAATTGTAAAAGCAAGATCAGAGATTAATTTATTAACTAATTAAGAGAATTCAACTTAGATGTCAAAGATTACACTGAGATTATTACGTGGTAAGACTGTAATATAATTGAGCCACCTCTAACTTTAAATTTGACTTATTAAACCTTGGAAGCCATTGTCTTGGTACATGTCAGAATATTACAGATTTTCTGTGCCACACCCAATCTGTGGAGCGTCAGGTTGGTAACAGAAGCATCGAGTGCAGTTTGTGGGGAAAATAAACGAGATGGTTTCATTCGGGCAAGACTGCTATCAATACAAATAAACAATAGTTTGATGTTTAAATAGTATTTTAAGTAATGTAAGAGACTATTTTTCGTAATAAATGCTTAGAATGCCAGTTTTTGTTTTATTTAAATGTTTGTCAAAGCATTAAGCCATTTGTTTGATATTTTGCATGTTTGTTTTATGTATATTATAACTGAACGAATCAAACGGAATTTAGAATTGTGCTATATGGGAAGTAGGCGCTGTTGTAGTCCGATTTTCATTTTCACAATTTGACATTAGAATGAAAAAAAAAATTCCACGTACCAAATTTCGTCGAAATCGGTTGGTCGAGTCCCGAGATATGGGATTTCACCAAAAAGTGGGCGGTGCCACGCCCATCATCCAATTTTCACAACAGATCCCATAAGACTTCCTCATACCATCTCGGTTGCAAAATTTAATATCTCTGGAGTATTTAGTTATTGATTTATAGCACTTTCAGTAGTATTTAACAGTACCGTTATATGCGAAGTGACCGGGCTTTCCATTTTCACACCATCGGTAGAAGTTCTTATAAGATTTGTATTCAGCAAACTTGGTTATTGTCGCTTAAGTGGTGTAGGATATACATATGTACATTAAACTTGTTGTAGTGCGGGGCCTCGCCCACTTTTTCAAAAAACACAAGCACCTCTTGCTACTTGGATCCTCTGTACCAAATTACGACTTTATATCTCAATTTAGTGCTTAGCTATAGTATTTTTTATATCGCAGTGGTCCGATTACGCCCATCCACGAACTCGAAATTTGTTTTTATACTAAGGAACACACATACCAAATTTCGTCGAGATATCTCAATTTTTACGCAAGTTCCAGCCTGCACGGACGGACAGACAGGCCCTATATCTATCTCGCTTAGTTTTTGGTGATGCGTACAACATTTTATTAGCCCAATAAAAATAACTATCTACGAAGTGTGTATATTTCAAATTACAACTCTTGATAGCTACTTATACATAATAGATAATTATTCATATTTTTACTACAATAATGGTAGCTGAAAAAAAAGAAATTAATCTTTTAGCTCATAGGGTGTACAATAGTCTTGGTTAGTTTGTCTTTAGCCAACACAGACAAACTATATTTTTACTATCAATTATGACAGTTGAAAAAAAAAAGAAATTAATCTCTTAGCTCAATAGAGTGTAAGTTAACACATAATGCCCAATTTCCAGTTGGGTACGAATGTGGTGAGGCCAATACAACATCTTGTCTCATCAGCAGCTTGTGTGGGCAACGACCGCCACTAAAGCAACGACATATCATTCGCCGTTCTGCAGATTACGTAAACAATAACAACCACCAAGGCGGCGAGGCGGACGGACAGCAAGCCGCACGCAAGTGAGCGTTCTTACATAAACAGTGTCAATAGCCGATTGCGTAAACAGTTGACTAGCGATCGTTGCTTGCACTATCACCAATTGGATAAACAATTGTATGAAGCAGAGTCAGCACGACGCAGATGTCAAAGCCGGCAGCGTCGACTACTGAATATGCGTTCTTAGGGCTTAATGGTTAAGTTAGGTTTTGGGCTAAGTTAGAATTAAGTTGAGCATAAGACGGAGCACATGGGTCTGGGCAATAAAGTGTATTTGCAAAACATACAACTAGTGTAATTATTGCCGCGTCCGACGACCAGCTCATACACATCATATAGTGATTACAGCATACATCATTAATTGGCGCCCAACGTGGGGCACGAAGAGGAAAATTAGCGATCAACAATCAACAACCCAGCCACAGAGCAACGGAATTACCATATATATTGAAAATCATGAAAGTGAAGGGCACAGCCAATCGTCATCATTTGCGAAATTAATAAAGCAGCATTATATAAAGAGTGAAGTGACTTTTTTTTTATTTTTTTATTGTTTTGGTGGCCGTTAACGATTGTGCCGCGTTTGAGTGAAAAAATACTTGTGTGTGTTAGTTTGTTCAGGGTCTAATGAGCCACCCCCCTCACGATAAAGAGCTTTACGATAACTCAGTGCAGGAATTGATAAACCATACTAGCAGGTTACGTGTGGCAGACGTAGTGGAAATAGAAAGGGGTATGGACGGAAGACAGGTACAAGTGGTGTTAGAAGCCGCATTGGCGGCACAGGCCGCTCAATGGAAACAGGTTATTGATGAAAAAATTAGTGAAGTTAGGAACGAGATGAGTGCATTGAGGGTCACGACCCCTGAAGTAGAAAGCTACCAGAAAATTGGGATAGTGCAGGGAAAATCGTTTAGTCAGACGTTAGACCTCGTCAAGTCATTGCCAGTGTTTGATGGTAAACAAGAGGAATATATTTCGTGGAGCCAGGCAGCGATGGCCGCCTACGAATTATTCGAACCTTATGAAGGCAGCGTAAAGCATTACGAGGCAGTAGGTATTATTCGGAATAAGATTAGGGGTTCAGCGAATAATATACTGGCCTCATTTAAAACAGTTTTAAATTTTAAGGCCATTGTGGCACGATTAGATTTCACCTACGCTGACAAAACTCCAGTGCGCATTCTCCAGCAAGAGTTAGATACCTTGCGTCAGGGCGATTTGAGCTTGTCACAGTACTATGATGAGATAGAAAGGAAACTGACCCTCATAATTAATAAAACGCTTATGACATATGATGCAACTGTTGCAGCTGTCCTAAATGAAAAATTTAGATGTGATGCCCTAAACACGTTCGTATCGGGTTTAAAAAGACCCCTACACCAGGCTGCAGTCCCAGCGAGGCCAAGTCGAGTCACGATAGGTACATGTTCGCGGCAACTTACGCTAAAAATGCCGAAGAGAGAGCTCAAAAGTCAGGGGTCAAAAATCCCAAACTCGGCGGCAATATAATTATTCCCAAAATAGTGGCGGCGATGCCAATCACGCAAAAAATCCACATTACTTCAAGAGTCAGGGCAGAAATAATGCCGGAAAGGCTTCATCATTTAGGCAACGCGAAAATGATAGGAATCATGGTAGAGGCCCCGAACGTATGGACGACGATCCTAGTTCGTTTAAATTTAGGCACCCAACGGAATTCCAACAGGCACAAGCTGCCGGTATTCACAATGCTCCCGTTCAGGGAAATAAGAGACAGAATAATTCAGAGCGTATGACAGATTTTAGGGGACAAAGGATCAACAATTTGAATCATTCGGATGTTGATCAGGATTTCCAAGCGTATGAAGTTGCTGCCGCAGCTGCAGTAGCAGAGGTAGTCAATGAAAATGGGGTTGACTACGAAAGTGACTCTATTAATTTTTTAGAGGCCACTCCCGGCTACCGTTCCTTGAGCGGACGTTGGCTGGGAAAACACTAAGGTTTTTAATTGCCACGGGGGCGGCAAAAAATTATGTCAGGCTCGTAAAGGAGCTTAAAATTAAATGTCAGAAGATCTGCAATATCATAAGTGCAGCAACGTTAACTTTACAAATGTCAACGACATACAGGTACCAAGTTCAGTGAAGGCAGAATTTAAAAAAATTATCCTGAAAAGGATTAAGGCATTCGCAGACTCTAACGAGCTGTTGCCATTTAACACTTCGGTTGTGGCCACGATCCGAACCAAAGATAACGAGCCTATTTATTCGAAGTTGTACCCTCACCCAATGGGAGTAGCAGATTTTGTCGAAAAGGAAATAAGAGAATTGCTACGCAATAAAATCATTAGACCGTCAAGGTCCCCTTACAATAACACAACCAGGGTCGTAGATAAAAAGGGTTACGACGAGTTAGGCAACAAAAACAAACGTCTGGTTATTGATTTTAGGAAGCTCAACGAGCGTACTATTGCCGATAAGTACCCAATGCCGAATATTTCAATGATTCTGGCAAATTTAGGGAAAGCCAAGTACTTTACGACTTTAGATTTAAAGTCAGGCTACCATCAGATTGTCCTCGCCGAGCAGGATCGCGGGAAAACGTCTTTTTCCGTTAACGGTGGGAAATATGAGTTTTGTCGATTGCCATTCGGTTTGAAGAATGCTGGAAGCATCTTCCAGAGGGCGATCGACGACGTCTTACGCGAACAAATTGGCAAATTATGCTATTTTTACGTCGATGACGTCATAATTTTTTCCGAAAATGAATCAGAACATGTCAAACATATAAATTGGGTTTTGGAAAAACTGTGTGAGGCCAACATGAAAGTGCCACGAGAAAAAACACATTTCTTTAAAACAAGTGTGGAATACCTCGGTTTCATAGTAACAAGAGCTGGGGCAAAAACTGACCCCGCAAAGGTCAAAGCCGTTCAGGAATATCCTGATCCTTTCAAGGGCTAGCAAGCTATTACAGGTGTTTCGTAAAAGATTTCGCCTCCATAGCAAGACCTCTAACTGAGATCCTAAAAGGTGAAAATAGCTTAGTAAGTAAACACAAGTCTAGAAGGGTACCCATTGATTTTAGTGAAGCGCAACGCAATGCCTTCGAAAGATTAAAAAACATCCTGGCATCTGATGATGTCATCTTAATGTATCCAGATTTTAAAAAACCATTTGACCTAACGACAGACTCCTCCGCTCACGGCATTGGCGCAGTCCTCTCGCAGAATGGTAAACCCATTACAATGATTTCAAGAGCGCTGAAAGATGGGGAAATGCATTATGCAACAAATGAAAGAGAATTACTGGCCACAGTATGGGCTTTAGGGAAACTTCAAAATTATCTCTTCGGAACTAGGGATATCAACATCTATACAGACCACCAGCCTCTAACGTTTGCGGTTTCTGATAAGAACCCGAATGCAAAGATAAAGCTTTGGAAAGCATTCATGGACGAACATAATGCTAAAATTCATTATAAACCTGGTAAGAAAACTTTGTCGCAGATGATCTCTCCCGGCAGAACATAAATGTGTTGGAGTGCGAACTCAAATCTGGCGCGGCGACAGTTCACAGTGAATTGTCACTGACCTACACGGTCGAAGCAACAGAAAAACCCATAAACTGCTTCAGGAATCAAATAGTTTTGGAAGAGTCGCGTTTTCCTCTGAAACGAAATTTTATACTCTTTGGCGGAAAAACCCGCCACGTTATTCACTTCATGGATAAAAACAGCCTCATTGACGAAGTAAAGGAGGTTATTACCCCCTCGTGGTGAACGCGATTCACTGCGAGCTACCGGCGCTAGCCAGCATACAACACGAATTGGTAAGATGCTTCCCATCTACCAAATTCTGGTACTGCAAAAACATGGTGTCGGATATTACGAACAAGGATGAACAAAGGGAAATAGTCACTACTGAACACAATCGCGCTCATAGAGCTGCGCAGGAAAATGTGAAACAGATCCTCTGTGACTATTATTTTCCGAAAATGTCCAAATTGGCAAACGAAATTGTCACAAACTGCAAAATATGCACGAAAGCCAAATACGATCGACACCCTAGAAGGCAGGAACTCGGCGTTACGCCGATTCTATCATACGCAGGTGAAATGCTACACATAGATATTTTCTCCACAGACAAGAAGCATTTTTTAACTTGTGTTGATAAATTCTCTAAATTTGCAGTAGTTCAACCGATACCGTCGCGGACAATAACGGATGTAAAAATACCCATCCTCCAGTTGATTAATTTCTTCCCAGGAACAAAAACTATTTATTGTGATAGTGAGGCGTCCTTCAACTCGGACACCATTGTGACTCTGTTGAAGAACCAATATGGGATTGATATAGTAAACGTTTCCCCTCTCCACAGTACTTCCAACGGACAGGTAGAGAAGTTTCACAGTACCTTGGTAGAAATTGCTAGGTGCCTTAAACTTGAAAGAAGAATAAGCGATACAATGGACCTGATCACTCAAGCTACCATTGAATACAACCGAACAATACACTCGGTCATAGATAAAGAGCCTATTGAGGTAATATACGCTTCAACCGAAGAATTCCGAAAGGAAGCGAAAGGTAAAATTGAACAAGCACAACAGGCTCAGCTCGATAGAAATAACCCGTCAAGGCAGAACAGGGTCTTTGAAGTGGGGGAAAAGGTAATGGTAAAAACTAATAGAAGGTTAGGGAACAAGTTAACCCCCCTGTGTGAGGAGAGGAGAGTAGAGGCAGATCTGGGGACAACAGTCCTAATAAATGGAAGGATAGCCCATAAGGACAATCTTCGATAAAGTACTTAGCCTTAGAAAATGACGACATTAATTTCTAATCACCTTATATTGCTTCTTTAGGTTTTCAATCACAATACTTCTCACTTTCGGGATAGCGGCAGCCAAATTAACGGATTACTCACACTCGCATTACATACCGGTAGTGGACGGCGACGCACTAGTATGGAACGAATACAATTACCTGAGGCACTCAACTAATTTGACCGAGTTTATGCGCATGACAGACGAAACTGCCAACATGACGGACTTGTTCCCGCAGTCGCACATGCGAAAGTTGCTAGAGACTGACAATGGACATGTTAGAACATTACTAGCCGCTATAAGCGTACATCATAGAATGGCGAGAAGCCTAGACTTTCTGGGTTCAGCCCTTAAATTTATCACAGGTACCCCAGACGCTGACGATTTCCACCAAGTTAGAATGACAGAAGCCCAACTAATAGAATCCAACAATAGACAGGTAGTGATTAACACAAAGACACAGGAACAGATTAACGCACTAACTAGTACGGTAAATGAACTCCTCAAAGAAGCGAAGAAAGAAAAAATCGATACGGCGCACCTTTTTGAAATTTTACTTACTCGAAATAGGATTATGATCACGGAAATTCAGAATATAATGCTCGCAATAACCCTTGCGAAAATAAAGGTAGTAAATCCAGTAATCATTGATGACGAGGGTTTGAAATCCATATTGGTTGGGCCAATCACAGATATAGCAATCACTGAACTAATGGAAGTGTCAACCGTTAAAGTTATTCAGCACAATGATGTAATTCATTTTATAATCAAATATCCTAGAATTGAGTTTTTGTGTAGGAAAGTTTTGATTTTTCCGGTGGTACACAACGGCGTCGTGCTGCAAATCAACGAAAACACAGTGGTCGAGTGCAAGAGCGGAATTTTGGCGGTCAACAACTGTGAAGCAACAACAACTTCAACGTTCTACAGATTAACTACAAATACAACATGCGCTCTGCACTTCACACCGGTGGCACAGCACATTGTAACACGCAACCGAGTCACTTTAACGCTAGCACCATAGTTGACGATGGAGTCATAATCATTAATGACAGTACAACCAGAATCGCTATTGATGAAACACCTGAGAGAAATGTAAGTGGCACGTATCTTGTCACTTTCGAGGACGTAGTGTTCCTGAACGGCACTAAGTACGTTAACAGAATGAGCAGGCTGGAAAAGGCTCCAGGTATTGCTACTTCACCCCTACTGAACATCACTGGCCATAAGACCATTTTGGGTTTGCCTTACCTTCACCGCCTCAACAATCAAAATCTACAAACCATTGACGAAATTAAAGAAGAACTAACGACCATCACGAGCCGGACACTTGCTTTCATCCTGGGTCTGGGAGTAGCTGCGTTGATCAGTGGCCTCGCTTTCCTCTGGCAGTACAAGAAGAAAACACCAGCATTACACGAGCTCAACCTGGTAGTGAAAGATATGGCAACGAACGAGGACGATCGTCTTTCGAAGGGGGGAGTAGTTAACACATAATGCCCAATTTCTAGTTGGGTACGAATGTGGTGAGGCCAATACAACATCTTGTCTCATCAGCAGATTGTGTGGGCAACGACCGCCACTAAAGCAACGACATATCATTCGACGTTCTGCAGATTACGTAAACAATAACAACTACCAAGGCGGCGAGGCGGACGGACAGCAAGCCACACGCAAGTAAGCGTTCTTACATAAACAGTGTCAATATCCGATTGCGTAAACAGTTGACCAGCGATCGTTGCTTGCACTATCACCAATTGGATAAGCAATTGTATGAAGCAGAGTCAGCACGACGCAGACGTCAAAGCCGGCAGCGTCGACTACTGAATATGCGTTCTTAGGGCTTAATGGTTAAGTTAGGTTTTGGGCTAAGTTAGATTTAAGTTGGGCATAAGACGGAGCACATGGGCCTGGCCAATAAAATGTATTTGCAAAACTTACAACTAGTGTAATTATTGCCGCGTCCGACGACCGGCTCATACACATCATATAGTGATTACAGCATACATCAATAATTTGTACAATATTCTTGGTTAGTCTGTCTTTAGCCAACTTAAAAAAAACTGGACGGTTTTCCCACTCGAGAACATGCCACATATATGTAGACTAGCTTTTACCCGCGACTTCGTCCGCATAAGTTTTTTCGTTTTCTCCCGGCTGTAAGTCCCACTGCAACAATGTCCCACTATCGTGTTTCGGTCCTCAACTTCACATCAAAATTTCTTCAAAAGCAACCTAAGCACATAATGGATAGCTCCGAATGTTTTCTTAGTAAATATAAAAAGTAAGACAGTGTGACATCCGCAACATCTTTTGCGTATGAAGTCCTAACTTAAGGTAAGTATAGGTATAACAATGTAGGAAGCTAAAAATGAGAGGCCTTATTACTGTAGTACATTTTTGTAAACTATGTTCTTTGTTTTTCCCTCTCTGGCCAACACATGGAGATTCTGTGAACTTGAAACACGTGAGCAAGCCACGTATAATTGTCCGTGAGAAAAACAACTCTTTTCTAAATTAATGCCGGCTACATTTGATGTTTGCCCCTGTGCTTTATTTATCGTCATAGCGAATGCGATTTTCAGCGGAAACTGTAATCTCTTAAACTGGAATGGCAAATCTGTCGGAATTATAGGTATATGGGGGATTAAAACATTCTCTGCTTTTGCCATTCCAGTCATAATGATTGCTTTTACAATATTGCGACCGAGGCGTGTTACTTGCAACCGTGTGCCATTACACAGTCTTGGTGCATCTGAATTCCGCATCAAAAGGACAGGAACGCCTACTTTCAGCCTCAATTTGTGTGAAGGTACTCCCGACAGTTCTAAAGAATTAAGAAATTCTACAGGGTATGATAAGAAAAACTCAACAATATCACCTCCCACGCATGACATAATTTGCTGGTTTATCTGTCCCACAATCTCATTCGTCGGCGCTAAAATTGCTCTTTCACATAACCATTCTCTATTCCTCATATTAGTTAGCAGTTCGCTATAGACGAAGTTAATTAGATCATCTGGATTATGCACAACATTGCAAAATTCACGATCCAATGTAATCATGCCATTACCATCCTTTGCCATACGATCTTCTCCAATTTTAAGAAGAGGAGCAGCATATTGTCCAGAGTGTACATCATTGTGTAGTTACACTCTCTTATTTGTAGACAGACTAAACGTTTTTACGTTTTACCCATAAAGTTGACGCTTTTAAACACGCATTTATTTCATCTGCAGGGGTGCCTTTAGTGATAACCGGCAAAGTCTGTCTAAAATCGCCCGCTAAAAGTACCATCATCCCCCCATGATATTTGGCTTACTCTTGATGTCTTTCAAAGTCCGATATAGAACTTTAATTGCTCTTTTATGGGACGTGGTACACTCATCCCAAACTAATAATTTACATTGCTGTAACATACGTCCACACTCGCTGTTTTTACTTAAGTATATTAGAGACTGGCATTTCTTCATGGGCTAAGTTTCATGGCAGCTTAAGCACCGAATGTGCCGTTCGACCACCATTGAGCAGAGTGGCGGTTATTCCGGAAGAGGCAACTGCAACAGCAATTCCTTTATCTTTTCGGATTTGGACTAAAAGCAAGTTTAAAAGAAAAGTTTTTCCCGTGTTCAAAAAAAAACAAACCACCTTTGCCATCTTCGATTTTTTTGACAACATTGTCAAATACTAACCTTTGTTCTGGGTTCAAACGTGGAACAGACTCTGTTAATTGTTGTTGTAAGGAAGCAGTATCGTAATCTAGTTCCCGTATTAAATCGCTACTGATTTCCTCGGTTCTCTGTGGTCTGTTCATTCCACAATCTGATAAATCCTTTCCAGAAATTGTTTTAACCTGGTCTTCACTTTTTGTCAGACCCTCATTGTAAATTAAATCACTGTACCTGACATTGGGATTTTGCTCTTGTAATCTGTGCAATGTATCGTCCGTCATATCATTTTTGTATTTATCCCACAATTGTTGAGGATTTGAAAGACCACATGTCGCTACTAATACAACAAATAGCTCATCTTGCCTGCTGATCTACATTGAGCAGCTTCTTCCAGTGTCACATCCCAATGGTTATCATTCTCCAGTAATCCTCTTGCCTCACAGCCTCTCGAAATGTGGAATAATCTTGTGTGTTGTATTTTTTTAGATCACATGGTGTAAAAGCATGCGTAGACAAAAACATTCCATGTTACTAACATGAACTGTATAAACTCGTCCTAAAGCAACTCCAGATTTGACGCTAGGCCAATCCTGAACAGAAGTACCTTGAATGCGGCGTTTCCAAGTTTTCCTACTTGCATCCCAAGTATAATGCCTCGGCACCTCGACATAAAGAAGAGTTTTTGCAAACTCATTTCTGTTACAAAGATCAAAAAAGGCAGTGAGAGGGTTATTGGCGGAGTAATTATTCGTTCGTGGAAATTGTGTTCATTAAAATAAACGCGTTCACCATTTTTTAAATGCACGCTGAGATGTGTCGCGGTGAGATGCCTTTCGTTCAACGGAAATCCTAACAGACCCCACACGGCTTCGTTGCTGCTGACATACCGAGCAGACTTATAAGTTTGTGCCTCATCTACAAGATTCGCAAGATCAGTATTTCTAAAATTGAAAATAGCTTGATCACTACCCTTGTTTATATATTTGCAGATATATTTGATGGCGCGTACTGAGCTGCATGCCTCAACATTTATGTGGGCGTTAAACATTTTTGATAAAATTGGTGAATAGGGGACTACCCAACTATTATCAACCGTAACGTAGCTACCATTTCGAAGCTTCACGGTTGCTGTTCGACCTCCGTCTGCTGACGCTCTTCTACGATACTGCGGGTATCCGTAATCGTTGTGGAGGGTCTCTTTCCCTAACTTGCGAGGAAATTTGTTTGTGCATTTCCCGTCTTTCATGCAGGGACACTGTGGATTTTCGGGTCCGCATGGACCGTGATTCAAATTTTTTACAATAATGTCATGGAGAGTCTTGTCAATGTTAGGATCCGGTATTTCAGCGCTGATTATGTTATCTATTTGATCGGGTCGAAACTTATCTTTTAACACAACAATATATGTGACATGTGGCAGTCCACGTTTCTGCCATTCGAAAGAGTATATAAAGTAGCGCGCTTCTCCGAACACTCGGCCTTTATTAATCACATCCATTAGTTTTTTAACTTTTAGTCTAAAACCATTGACTATTTCGGGCCAGGCTGGGTTGCAAGTAAAGGTGACGAATAAGTCAGGGCGACCATGTGTACGCACATAAACAAACACGTCCTGAGTATATTCGTGTAAGTACCGCGGGCTATTTACGAATGAAGACGGTAAAATGACCATGCGACCTAAGTTATTTGGATTAAAATTAGCGTCATTTGCCACATCGTCTTGAAGATGGATGTAATTCTCTGCTCTTAGTTTAGTTTGATTTAATGATATGTACCTCTCGCTTTCAACTTTAACGTACATGTCAACGTAAAACTAATTGGCCAGTTGCTTGCATCTTTGTAAAATGTTAAAGTTGTTTTCTCGTATCATCATGTTGTAGGCGTAAAAATCCATGCATGAAACCTTTTTGTTATGCAAGGGAAGACCTGTTACAGGAATACTTTGAGGAACTTGAAAGTGGTACCCCTCGTGTCCCTTACTAAATATGATCGGATATTGCAACGCATCGTAAAATTTATGAGTATCAGGCACCGTGGTTAATGTGTCATCTCGGGCCTGTAAAACTATATCACGGGAAGCAAACTGTTCGCCTGTAACCACGGCTACGACTTCATTTATTAACGGTGCATTATACCGCCTTTCACGTTCCCCACTTAGTGTGCGATCGGGGTGCATCACCAACCTATAATTCTCTCCCGGCATTCTTTCTATTGCTGTTTTGAAAATATTGAGAAGGCGATTATGTTCATGCAACATTCTCTGGATTTTTAAAACAGTATTCCTTTCGATTCCTTGTATATTTTGACACCTGCGATCAGCTTCGTTATCTTCATCGCCCATGAAATAAAGTTGCAAAAAATTTGGTTTCTCATTATTTGCGGGAAGTAAGGTAGCAATCCTGTGATACACCTGTCCTTGGATGGTAAAAGTAGGTGAAAATCCAGGCATTACGACCTCTTTATATACACCAAATGACGTTATCTGAAAGCAAGAATTATACTTTCTAATCCTGCTTAATGCCTGCCGGCGCGATTCGTTACAGTCGTATAAAAGTAAAGATTTAACAGGCTCCTCTGGCTCGCCAAGTAATGGAATTTTAACCTCTCCACCAGAACAGCACATACCTGGAGTTTCTTCTTTCCATTTCAGTGCTTCACAATATCTGAATTTTTTATCCATTCTCTCAATGATAACCAATCGGTGATTAACATAATCGATCAAAGGATCATACTCAAAAGTGGCACCATTAAATGCCTCCCACGTACTCATTGAAAACGTACGTCTTCTTTCTGCATGCCGTTCAGCATTTAAAAGACGTAGTCTTTGTGAATCTTCGTCACTCTCTGCCGCAACCAATTGCGCGTGAAGTTCAGCATCTAAAACTCGACGTGTCTGAGTCTGTTCCAATTTCTCAGAAGCTCTTTGAGATGCGTGGCATTCAGCATCCAGAGTCTGATGGACCTCAGTCTTCGTAAACGTCTCAGAGGCCCTTTGAGATGCGTGGCGCTCAGCATCTAAGGTCCTACAGACTTGAGTCTGCGTATAAGTCTCGGAGGCCCTTTGAGATGCGCGGCGCTCAGCATCTAAGGTCCTACGGGCTTGAGTCCTCGTAGTCGGTAGTTTTAAAAACTACAACGTAAAACAATTTTTTATAAAATCTTCGATAAAGCAAACCTTTTTACTTAAAACCTAAATATCTAAATCAATCAATAACGTATTGAACCTGACAAACCTTTCATACCTAAAACCACATTCTGATGTGAGCTAAATAACACTTAACCTACACATGAATTGAGAATTAACAAATGAAAGCGACTGCAAAAATAAACACTAATACGTAGCTGAGTAAACCTAGAGATATGAATGATTGGTTAAGAAAATACCGCCATCTAACAGCTACCTTAACCAGAGAACTTAAAACATAGAGAAGGTGCAAATTGAATTCTGCATGATGTTCGGTTGGACGGCTAACAAAGTTTATAAGATTGTAGTACGAAATTCACCATTCTCGCTGCTATTTAGCAGAAATGAGCACGTTCTCTGGCAGAAATATATGTAAAACGACTGAATTCATGCGAGAATGATTAAAGAGAAATACTTTGAAGAAGAATATACAAAGTCACACAAAGAATGTAAAGAAGCATTCTCCGATTCACATATGCGTGATTATCTTGTATCATATGAACCATATTTTTTTCAGAAAAATGCTAAACATTTTAATTTTTTTTACAAAATCGTGAAAAATTAAATAAAAAATAATTTAATTTTATTTTTTAATTTTTAAATAATTTAAAAAAAAGTTGTACTTATTTCGAATATTACAAAAAGAAGATGTGCCAATTGAACTCAAAAAAAATTAATGACCTTCACATTCGTACCATTGCTGTGGCATACGCACGCAAGCTTTCGAAGCATAATACATGCATATCGTCACCTGAAATGCAAAATAACGTATCATCAAAAAATTCTAAATTTAGTTTTTTATTAATTACGATTCACCACATTCTACATATTACACACATATGTGTCACAAATTTTAAGCTTCTCCGATCAAAAATACCCAAGCTATATTCAAAATTCATAAAAACGTATCATCAAGTGCTTGATTTCGTTAAACAAAATAACGTATCATCACTCATGTATGTAAATATAACAGAGTGTTAGTTTTTTTATATCGAAATTAGCCTTCATTTATTGTTTATGTTTATTTTTAGTGATTATGTTCAATGTGCTTTGGTTAGCTTAGGCTACATGGTTGATCGAACATGGACCACTATACACATATATGTAGTCCTTTGTGAGGCCATAGTAGAAGAACCCCTGTGTTCGAACTTATAAATTAACAAAACTCTTCCCGCCAGTTCGGTGGGATGCCTGAAGGTATGCGCCCCCAAGTGATTAAGTCTTGACCTCCCTAACGCAAGACAGCCAAGAAGGAAGTGTTGAGTTGTTTCCACCTAATTTGTATGGAAGAAGCGTCTGGTAGGATTCCCAGCCTTACTGCGTGGAAGCCAATAGGACAATGGCGTGTTTCAAGCCCCTAAAGTAGAGAAAGGCTGCCTTACTGAGGGCAAAGAGATCACTAGATCTCATGCGAACGATCTTGGGACAAAAGACTTTTTCGACAGCGTGTGTAAAAATTGTGGCCCACCAGTAATAGAATAGGATACGGGAGCACAGATCCGCTTCCATTCTACCGATAGCGGTGCCTCTTCTTGCTAGCTCATGTTTCCTGTGATTCCGCTGTGGTCTGGCACTCATATCATTCTTATCACATAAACACTCGATGCTATTGATAGCGAGGTTAGCTCTTCGATCAGCTCTGAATTCTCTCATTGTTAATGATTTCAAGGCTGGAATCTCCGCTCTGCTATCTGAGTCGATTGTCACTCCTCTGAAGGAGGCTGCACTCCGGAGTAGTAAATCTACTGCTACCTTAATAGCTCCAATCTCGGCCTGGAAGACACTGCAATACATAGGAAGTTGGATAACCTGGAGTTGGTAGAGAGCTCCTGACAGTAGACCCCTCCACCTTTGACCCATCCAACGGCTTCTCCCGCAACTCCCTCGGTATAAGGGTAGAGAAGGAGCCGCCAGAGTTCGGTTTAACGACTCCATGATCCAAGTGATCAGACCCGTGCTTTTTTAGGAATTCAGCAGCCTATTCTTTTGCAAAGTTTAACAATAACTAAGAAGAAATGGCAACATCTGCAGGACCTAGAAGCTTTAATTCCAGCAGACTGTTATTACTTTTATGATAATATACATTTTGAATAATTAGTTCTTTAATAAATAATAATTAAACATTATTCTCATTTTTTAGTTTAAAATATTTAAATTTTTTCTAGTACTTATGTACATATTAATAATAAAAATAACATGAAATATGAAATACTTGCAACTTTTTTTATTTAAAATTAAAAAAAAAAGTATTAATAATCAAATTTTGAATTTTTATACAAATTTAGATTGATCATACGTTATTTTGTTTCAGAAATGAAACTTCAAAATAACGTAAGACACCTACTATAAAATTTGCTTAATTATTTCTTTATTTTTTTTTTCTAAAATTTACTTGTAGTTTCATGTTAATTCAGATTTGAAAATTTTGTTTCAATATCTCAAGTGGTTTTCTTTTTATACGGTTTTTTGCTTCTCCTGTAAACCTACGAAAAGTGATGTTACGTTATTTTGCATTTCAGGTGACGATATATAGATACTTACAAATATTCATACGCCTGTGAAAAAACATACGTATCAACACATCTTCCCACACAAGCGTCGCTGCACATAAACTACTTCTCGTCATGATGGCAAAACTGCTTAGAAGAAATGTTGCAACAGTGTCGGCAGCTCAACAAAATGACAAAAGAATGAAAAATTCTTATTTACAATTTATTCTCATGAAAGAATAGAAGGCAAAAATTAAAAACAAATTCTGTCGAGATTCGAACCTGTGTACTCATCTTGACTTTTCAAGCGCTTACCACCAACACCACCATTGACACTTGTATTGCGTTGTCCTAATTATGATTTGATTATGCATGAAAGAAATATACAAGGGTTGAAATAATTTTGCGACGACGAGCGTCACAACATTGTGTTGTTGGTAGAAAATCCAAGCTGTGCCGAAAAAAATAAACGAATGGCCGCCGATTGTCACCGCTTCCCTTGCCGCTGTAACAGCTTCGCCAACAAGCCAGCGTATATACATATATATGAGCGTGCATACATATCGACCCAGATTTTTGCCAGCCACGGAAAAATATTTTAGAATTCTTCTTCTTCTTAATTGGCGTAGACACCGCTTACGCGATTATAGCCGAGTTAACAACAGCGCATGGCTCAAGCAGCTGACTACTTCCGGTCTTTGACCAAGTATCCTCTGGGTAGCCTAAGAACATCCGTTCGAAGGCCAGCCAAAGTGAGAAGGCGAAACATCCCCTACATAGGGTTGTGCGCTGGGTTTGGGACGCGCCACGTAAAAAAAACACCCCCAACGAAAGGATATTTTAGAATTGACGAATATTATAAATCGACTGGAGCTATGTTGCAACTTTTCTCACTTCTTTCTGTGAAGAAACATCAGAAAGTTGTTCAATTTATGATTTTTAGCTTTTGCCATCGTCGCGAAAAGTCGCAAAGACATGCGCGGGGAGATACGGCGTCGGTTTTTAGGAATGAAAATATAATACAAAAATATTTATTAGTATTAATAAAAAAAAAATCATTAAAAGTGGAATATCAAAGAACTAATTTTTCTTCAATATTCTCTGGGTGGGCATATACAGTTGTGTTCACGAAAATAGTAGTGCGACAGCACATAACACTCTAATCGTATTTCTGACATGTTCTATCTTGCAAATTGAACATTTCTATAATACTTTCGTAGAACAGAACACCAAAATGCCATTTTTTTATTTTACGGTGCTTTCTTTATGGTATATTTCAATATTTGCACCAAAAGTCTCTTGTTCATTAAAATAGTAGTGCTTGACGGGAATAGTTGAAAAAAATTATTTTTTTTTTTAATTTTAACTGACATCAGTAAGTGTATTAAAATAATATTGTAATTGTATGATATAAATTTATTGAAATCGCTCTTTATTTCTTGTTTAGTCGGTTGAAAAAAAACATTACTCAATCAAAAAGCGAGAGTTAATAGTTAAGTTAAGAGATGAAGCCAAGACATATAAAGAAATCGAAGAAATGATTGGTTGCACTGCTCCGACGATATTTAATGCTATTCATCATACTATTAAGTCGGAAACTCGTGGTGGTAAGCGCAAGACTTCATTTCCAGAGGACCGACGAGTTTTGCGATACAGCAAAGCGAAGCCTTCGGCGTTGTCAAAAATAATTAAAAATGAATTGAATCCAGCACAATCTCCGGACCTAAACTCGATCGAAAACTTATGGGGCGATGTCAAGAGATGCGTAGCAACAGCAAAACCATCAAGAAGCACAGAGCTTTGGCAAGTGTTTAAGGAGGTATGGGCTCAAGTCTCTGTGAAGCGTTGTAGGGAGCTTATTGATTCCATCGTACGTCGATGCCTAGCCGTTATAAACAATAACGGATTTACAACAAAATATTAGACCCTAGGAAACATATTAAATATGAAATATTTACTGTTTCTTTCATATTCTTAGATTTTTCGCCTTTTTTAATAGCCACTACTATTTTCTTGAACAGCATAATTTTTCAATTTTATTTTAATTTAATAACTGTATGTAAACTAAAAATATTTTTTGGCAGATAAAACCGTAAATATATCATACATTAATGAAAAATTAAGTTTTTTATAACTTTTTGATCGAATATTGTTCTTATCATGTGATTTGACTGTTAAATAGTTAGTAGTCACCGGCACTACTATTTCCGGAACACAGCTGTATGCCATGTCATTGTCGAAAATACATATATTTATTTCTCTTCATATTCTCTGTTTGAATATGTGAGAGAAGTGTTAAAAATGTTAACATTTCACATCGTGAATTCTGTGGTTCTGAGGTGAATTCCGTACTACAATCCTATAAAATGTTCGACATCGAACCTGCACCTTCTCTGTGTTTTAAGTTCTCTGCCTTAACTACCTAATAATAAAAATGTAACTAAGTACTATCTATCTCCTAACTAAATTTCATCAAAATCCGTTCAGCCGTTTAGGCAACAAAAACCATAAACAAATCACTAACTCAATTCCTACTTCCAACCCCCTAAGAACGATGGCGTGATTATTTATAGCCTATGACCATTTCTAGATGATCATCTATCACCATACCAAATTTCATCAAAATCCGTTCAGCCGTTTAGGAGTGAAAGAGTAACAGACAGGCAGACAGAGTTAATTTCGCATTTATAATATTAATAATGTAATGTACATAGTAATGAAACTTATTAGAGACTTCAACTTTCGTCTAAATACACGTGCTGTAATGCCATGATGTATCGCATTTTGGCCAGACAATAGCAAAGATGGCCATTTTGGATTACATGTGAACGTGATAAATAAACACGGTCGTCCATATTCGCGCACGTAAGCCATAGCATCCTATATACATATATTCTTGCATATGGCGTGGACTGCCTACGTACGATGATGGTAAAATGACAGAGTTACCAATTTCAGCGACGTCGGGGTTGATGCAGAGAACGTATAATATAGAGAAGGTTCAACCAGAGAACATAAAACATAGAGAAGGTGCAGGTTAGACAGCGAACATTTGATAAATTTGCGACACGGAATCTCACCACACAAATACAGAATTCACGCTGTGAAATGTAACATTTTTAACAGTTCTCCACATATTCAACAAAGAATATGAAGAGAAATAAATATATGTATTTACGGCTTATGATGAGATGGCATATATGTACATATGCTCAAGCAGAGAATATTGAAGAAAAATAAGTTCTTTGATATTCCACTTTTAACAGCGAAAAATGTGTACAAAACACACGTCTCACACAGAGAACATAAAGACATTTTTTATTGTGTTCTCTGTCTCACATGCCCAAGAATATGAAGACATAAATATATGTATGTATGCAGGCTCCTTATGATACTCCCAACCACAGCATTGTGATATTTTCATGCTTCAATTTTATCTTTGAACCAGGCAATCGCAATGTATGCAAATATGTATGCTTTTACGTTTTGCTGTCGGCATTTCCATATTGGCATGTAAAAATAATTGTAAGTATAAATGCATATAGATATTTAATAATTTTATTTGATTTTGACATAGTATACTCTAATATACTAATAAATATTTTTGTATTATGTTTCTAACTAATAGAAATTTAATTTACCACAAAAATATATACATAATATATACGCATGTGCGCATTCAGAAATTGAAATCATGATTTTATCACTTATCAATACACATATTATATGTGCGCGCATTGAGCTGCATGTTCATACATTCATATATACTTATATGTACATATATTTGCATACATTGCCGAACAAATAATGCACAAACATACATATGCGTACACATGTGAATATGTCACCAACAAAAAATTGAAACATTGTTCTACAAAAACAACAATTGCCTAAATAGCATAATCATGGCAAGCCAATATGGCAACCAAATTGGCGAAGCTCAAATGTAGTAAATTTTACAACCAAAACGATTTCATTCACAAACGCAGGCGCAAAATCCACAAGCGACCTCGCTTCATTAATAAAAACAGACGCCGTAACATCTCCCCGAGCAGGCCTTTGCCTACAAGCGTTTTTTCGCGACGATGGCAAAAGCTAAAAATCATAAATTGAACAACTTTCTGATGCTTCTTCACAGAGAGAAGTGACAAAAGTGGCAACATTGCCGTTGTCGATTTACAATATTTGTCTAAACTATTTTTCCGTGACTCGCAAAAATCTGCGTCGATATGTATGCACGCTCATACATCTTCATACATATGTATTAACGCTGGCTTGTAGGCGGATCTGTACAGCGGCAAGGGAAGCGGTGACAATTGGCGGCCATTCGTTTATTTTTTTCGGCACAGCTTGGATTTTCTATCATCACACAAGTGCTGAACACAATGAGTGCGACAGACTGCAATAGGCATTTGTCAAATATTAGAATGCACACGTTCTTAGGGACACATTTATTGAGGCAGCTTCACAACTATATAACTGTGTCCATAAGAACGTGTGTATTCGCGCTCAATGTGTTCAGCACTTGACTCTTTGACGAACGTTAGTTTCGGCCATTGGTTGACCGTGACAACGGAGATGCGAAAGATGCCTGCGAAACTTGTTAATATGAATGTATGTACATATGTATGTGGCTCGCATTTGCTTTCGTAAACATACAGACAAATGTGCCAAGGAAATAATATATGTACATACATATGTACATATATGCCATAGAAATTCTATTGGAAAAAATAAGAAATGATAACGAAATAATGCGAATATGCATATTTCATGAAGGTCATTAATTTTTTTGAAGAAATGAAAGGAATGAATGGAAGTGTTTATATGAGCACATTTAAGTTCATTTTATAATAGACGAAATTAATACATATAATTTTGGAAATAATAATTTATTTAAAATTATTTTTTATTTAATTTTATCACATAAAATGTTTACCATTTTTCGGAAAACAATGGTTCTTATAACACAAAGTAATCACGCATATGTGACAATGGTTCATATAATACAATAAAAGCATGCATATGTCACTCAGAGAACGCTTTTTTACATTCTCTGTGTGAAAGTGTAAACACATAGACGGCGACAGACTGCAAACTACATCTGTCAAATATTAAAATACACACGTTCTTAAGGGCAGTGTTATTTTAACAGCTGCACGACTACACGACTGCAGGCCGACAGTTGTCGTTCTCGCTAACTTCAATATCCTCCTATTTTTGCCAACGACAGTAGGACGACAGTAGAGTTGACAGTAGAATGGAAGATAGAAAGAGGAGGTAGAGTGGTGATGCTACTAATATGTAAAATGTAAAATTATTCACAACTCTAACAAACTTGACGTTATTTTACAAATAAAAGCATAAAATAGCTATATTATAGCTCTATTATATCATTTGTAATAACAATTGATAATTTAAAGCAAAAATATTGACCTATTTACTTATTTTTTGCATAAAAAATTTCACTTTGAACAAAATATTAAAATTTCATTGAAGTGAAAGGAATTAGTATGGCCACAACGAAATTGTGTACATACAAAATGGACAACTGCGTTGTTTTGTGTACATGCCGGCCATTGTGTTGTTGTTGCTTCTCAAAATGTACATGTAGTAAGATGAAAAACGACGTTTCCAGTTCACTGTCGTGCTGCTGCTGTCTGTCGCAGTCATTGTGTTTACACTTTGACTGTATATTTTGTATATTTTTCTACAAAGCAATTCTCTTTATTTATTCTCAGTCATTTTACATATATTTCTGCCACTGCACGTGCTCAATTCTGCTAAATAGCCAGAGCACGGCGAATTCCTTACACAAATTCTATCGGCTCTGTTGGCCGCGCAATCGAACCATCATACAGATTTCGATTTGCACCTTCTCTACACTTGACATTCTCTGGTTCAACTACGGACAAGCGTGTGAACTGTCAAGAGCTAACAAAATCCTATTAGTGGATTTCACTACTTTTGGCCGAGAAGGAGAAATTTTAACAGAAATGAGTGAACAGAGCTGAGTATTGAATGAAAATTATGCTCAGAAATATACACTGCTTTTACAGACGCATGTTGGCCTCTTGGCTTATATTTTTATACGTTTACATGCAATCATATCATTTGATAAGAATATCATTTTGCGAATTTTTGGAATTCATGCAAAATTGATAATATTATTATAAAATTATGCAATTTCCACAACAATATTTGTAGTTAACGTGCAAATTAAAGCTACCTTTTCAAATATTTCTTATCTTTGATAATATTATATAATTTCGTATGCATGTACTTATGTATATGTATGTACATATATGCTATATACATATATGAAATATTATCGTAATATCCTAAAATCATAATATATTACAATAATAATATATGTACATATGTATGTAAATCACACCTGTTATCATTTCAAACTTTCATACACATCTACCCTGCAGATATGTATGCAAGTACAAATCAATTTCAAATCAAAATATTATCATTTATCAGAAGTATAAAAAGGCGCGCGCTGCTCTATATTTACGTACACACATATGTACGTATGAATGCGTATGGCATTCTCACACAAATAATATATGCGTACGCATGTAAATCAAAAAATACAAACATTCTTCTGGAAAAAAACAATAGTCTCAAAAATCATCAAACATACTTACAATATGAGTACACATGTAAATATGTGCGTATGACATTCCCGCACAAACAATGCATATACAACACACATACTTATATGCGTTCACATGTGGATATGTCACCCGCAAAAATTACAAATATTGATCTTAAAAAACAACAATCGTTAAAAAAAGCATCAGAAACCAATATGGCTGTCAAATTGCCGACGTCAAAATTTATAGTAAATTACACAACAATAAAATTTTCATTCATGAACGCAAACGTACTTTCAAAAAGCATATTCGATTCATTCATAAAAGCAGACGCCATTACATCTCCCCGAGCATGCCTTGCCTACAAGCGTCTTTTCGCGACGATTTCAAAAGCTAAAAACCATAAATCGAATATATTTCTGAAATGTATGAGAAGGAAAAAGTGACAACCCCGTAAAAATAAGTATTAAAATATATTAGAATAAAATTGACAACATAGTTTATTTGTCGACTTTCAATTCAAGAAATGTTTCAAAGAAACTATTTAATATTCCTCTGATTCATGTGTACAGTCAATCCCGGCTAAGTAGTACTCCGCTTAAATGAAAATCAAATCCCTCCCTCATCACCCTTAACAGTCTATATTATATCTTGCTGCATCTCACGGTTTGTTTTTTGAAATACATAGAAGTTATGGTTTTAAGTACCACTTGCTTAAGTATCCGCACTCGGTTATGTGCCACATTACATTTTTATTTTTAACAAACCACAAAAATTCGGTATCTTTGATTGTGGCACATAACCGGGATTTACTGTGTTTGTCAAAGAATGTGAAAAATAGTTTGTAATTCTGAAATATTTTTACGCAGCTGCGTCGTTATGTATGCAAGCTCACACACAAACATACATATTTACGCTGGTTTGTTGGCGAAGCTGTACAGCGGCAAGGGAAGCGGTGACAATCGTTTGATTTTTTTCGGTACAGCTCGGATTTTCTACCAACAACACATTGACTTTTTGACACAACGTGAAGTTCGGCCATTGGTTGTCCGTGACAACGGAGTTAATGTATGAAACAATGGGTGTATATATTTACACATAAAGCTGTGTGTAAACAAATTTACAAACATTATACGAATGATTCTTTCAAATTTGTTTACATGAACACAAAATTACATACATACATATGTGAATATGTGAATTTTATGCGTACGGTTTTTAAAATCTGTTTACATATATGTACACATGATTATATGCATATGACTTTTTAGATTTTATCAAAACGGGATTTTATCAAAAAAAAAATGTTATCATTACGGGTATGGTTTTTATACTCTCGCAACAATGTTGCTAAGGAGAGTATTATAGTTTTGTTCACATAACGGTTGTTTGTAAGTCCTAAAACTAAAAGAGTCAGATATAGGGTTATATATACCAAAGTGATCAGGGTGACGAGTAGAGTCGAAATCCGGATGTCTGTCTGTCCGTCCGTCCGTCTGTCCGTCCGTCTGTCCGTCCGTCCGTGCAAGCTGTAACTTGAGTAAAAATTGAGATATCATGATGAAACTTGGTACACGTATTCCTTGGCTCCATAAGAAGGTTAAGTTCGAAGGTGGGCAAAATCGGCCCACTGCCACGCCCACAAAATGGCGGAAACCGAAAACTTATAAAGTGTCATAACTAAGCCATAAATAAAGATATTAAAGTGAAATTTGGCACAAAGGATCGCATTAGGGAGAGGCATATTTGGACGCAGTTTTTTTGGAAAAGTGGGCGTGGCCCCGCCCCCTACTAAGTTTTTTGTACATATCTCAGAAACTACTATAGCTATGTCAACCAAACTCTACAGAGTCGTTTTCTTCAGGCATTTCTATATACAGTTCAAAAATGGAAGAAATCGGATAATAACCACGCCCACCTCCCATACAAAGGTTATGTTGAAAATCACTAAAAGTCCGTTAACCGACTAACGTAAAACGTCAGAAACACCAAATTTTACGGAAAAAATGGCAGAAGAAAGCTGCACCCGGGCTTTTTTAAAAATTGAAAATGGGCGTGGCCTCGCCCACTTATGGACCAAAAACCATATCTCAGGAACTACTTCACTGATTTCAATGAAATTCGGTATATAATAGTTTCTTAAGACCCTGATGACACGTACGAAATATGGGTGAAATCGGTTCACAACCACGCCTTTTTTCAATATAACGCTATTTCGAATTCCATCTGATGCCTTCTCTGTATAATATACATATACATTTGGAACCAATGATGATAGCGGAATAAAACTTTACAAAAATACGGTATTTGAAAAATATGTAAATGACGGATAATGAAATCTCGATTATCACTTTATCAAGCGAGAATGTAAAATGTTCGGTGACACCCGAACTTAGCCCTTCCTTACTTGTTAAAAATCTATTTAGTATATGTACACATAATTACATCCATATGCAAATATGTGCGTCGGCTGGGTTTTCAAAACGTTATCAAAACCTCTAATGCCCAATATACATATGTACATATATGTATGTATGTACATATATTTATTTAGGTAATAATGGAAATATGTATGACTTTATTATAAATTCCAACAGATTTAATGGAATTTATCATTAAATATGTCAAATTGCACATACATACATACTATGTACATATATATATACATATGAGCTTTGTTATCAAATATGTATGTACATACATGCATATGTATTTGGAGAATATCTATAAATGATATCCATAGTCGTTTGCGCATTGTAAATACATACATATGTGAATCTGTAAGAGTACATTTCTAAACATTGAAATTAGCATAATTTTTCTCATTTATCACTGAAAATGCTCAATTCTGCTATTTTCGACGCTCCGGTTAAATATTGGTGAAATCCGCTAATAGAAAAGAGTACCCCTCCTTTTGCGGTGAAATCCACTAATAGAAAAGAGTACCCCTCCAAAAAATGAAATATCGTAAGTTTGGCAACGCGGTGAACCTTCTCTATATTATACGTTCTCTGGTTGATGTTAATAGCATCTCGTAAGTGAATGTACTCTTCCTCACGCAACTTAATAGCGGGATTCTGTAACCAGTCTCTAGTCTCTATTTGAGACATTTTGAGGCAAAGTCTCAATTTGAGACTAGTTACTATTCACTAAACAGTCTCTAGCGTTAGTCTCAAAATATTGAGACCTGGTAGTTAGCTGGTCACAAAATTAAAAAGAACTCTTGTCTGCCATTTTGAATATACTGAATAGAGATCATCATAGATATTAATCGATTGTCGTTTCTTTATATTTTGTAAGCAACTCAAACACGAAAAGGTTAAAAATAAATCAATTTTACATAAATTTCGTAAATATTATGAAACAAAGTCAACTTTTCTTTTTATTTTCATTGATAATTATGTTTTTTGACTATGTTATAGAAAATTTAATATTTGTTATCGACATATTTATTTTCATTCAAGTGTAAAAACATCTCTGAATAATGAAATGTAATAGATTTTGTGACTGTCACTTACAGAATAGCAATATCATCTCAAGTCTCAAAAATTGTCTCTAACTTAAAATCTCAAATTTAGAGACTTGAGACTGTCTCAAGTTACAGAATCGCACGGTAAGTTGATTATATTGTAAGAATCGTAGTCGTTCGTCCTCTATCTTTGCGTATATGTCGACCATGAATTGTTGACAAAACCACTACATCATAAAATGACGTTGTCCAGGCCGCGCCGAATCATTAATCAGTACGCATAATAATTTTTCGAGCTAACGTTCTTGTTTTTTCAGCTCCTGTAATAATATATTTATAAATATTAATTTAAATTAATTACGTTCAATAATTTAATTGTTTTGTTAAATGGTTAATAACTTCATAATAAATGAAGTACCTGATACGAGATCTCGTTGTTTTATGTTTATGCAATATCCGTCTTGCCCCTTCCAGAATATTAGCGGATACTGGAGAGCGGCATATGAACGATGTGTATCAGCAATGAACAGAGGATTATTATTTAATCACAATTTCTCGTGTACCTGTAAGAACGCCAACCATGATTCCAGCAACGTCTTCAACAAGAGGTACGTTGAATCTGCGAATATGTTCTTCAGCTGGTGTTTTATCAGTATTAATGACAATAGCGTGATTATCGCTTTGTAATTTGTGCATGTGTGATTTGAATATTTTCAACAATTCATTGTGCTCGCTCAATAGAGCGTTGAAGTCGATGACGATGCGCCTGGCAAAAAATTAATCAAGGTTATTATAGTCACAATGTGTATTCACGCGATTGGCAAGTGCGCTTCCGGAATCCTCGACGCCCATGAAGTAGATTTGTAAAAATGTATGTGGTTCGTTCGGCATTGGCAGCAATGAGCCCATGTTATGATAAACTTTGCCTCTCATTTTGAATGTTAATATTTCGAACTATTTCTGTTGCTACAAACGATGTATTTTGAAAGCATGAATTGAATGTTGGAATTGACTTCAGGAATACGTTAGAATCTGGATCTGTACCGATAAGTAAACCGTTTAATGGTTCAGGTGGTGTTTCAATTTCAAGTAGGTGCACTTTTCCTGACGCAAAACACATTCCAGGTGGCTAATTTTTGAATTTGAGAGCATGACAATGAAGACTGTCCTAATCCATAGCACCAATTACAACTTTTGAATGAGCATACTATTCAATATCGGGCTCATACTGGAATGCTAGACGCAAAAATTAATCAGGTGTAAATACACGATGTCCCTTTTGACGTTGTTGATCATTTGTTCTACGTCTATTAACCGTGAAACGGCGTGATTGTCGTTGTTCTAAACGAATAACTTCATTGCGCTCAGCTCGTGTGTTTTCTGATTGTTCTTGACGCAATTGCTGCATGCTCACACGTGAGATCTTTTATCTTTCATACTTCTGGACCTACTTGTATTACGGCTCAAATCAGCCCCTTCGCGTTTTTTTGGCATTGCTCTTATAAATTGAACTAATGATGAAAAACTTTAAAGTTATAATTACGGCCAGGATTATAGCGAAAATATTAGTTTTATGAAAAAATAAATTCCTAAAAACAAATTTGAAACAATAGTTATAAAAAATTCAAATCATTATATAAAAAAGTATACTTACAACACAAATGCCGTTGTTGGTTGGAGCTCGTGTTTGATTAACGTGCCAAATGCACTTAAAATTAATAATTTTATTATTATGAATAAAATAGTAATAATTAATAGTTAATATGAGAGTTACACTGAGATAACAATGTGATACTTGTAAACGTTACTACTACACATGATACATAAACAACTATGATGGCCGAAAACTGTGTAGAAAGTGAGAGAAATCTTATTGTGTTCAAATATCATTGAACATGCTTATTTATCAGCAAAGCCGAAATTCTACTAAATATAAATATCTATTTATATATTAATAAACATATGTACATATATACATAAAGCATTTACATGCAATGCACATCTAATAGTAATAAAAATGCATGGGGACACAAGTCATAAATTTACAAAAGAGACAAGACCAAAAATGTTTGAAACTCAATAAAGATTTATCATTCCTTACCACTGGTGGGGGAAATGAAACTTCTTATATCAAGTGAGAAATCTTGCATTCTGGTTTTTATTTGGTATTTTCCTTGCTTATATACAACTTTTAAAATTATCTGAAATAACTAAATATATGTATGTGTATGTGTGTACGTTTATTACTGCTTGATATGGATTAGTTTTTAAGTGCACAATTTAATACTTATGTGTGTGTGTGATGTTATCTCTTCTGTAAATTTATGACTTGTGTCCCCATGCATTTTTATTACTATTAGATGTGCATTGCATGTAAATCAGTGATGCCCAAACGCACACTACCAAACTG
This sequence comes from Bactrocera neohumeralis, assembly GCF_024586455.1. Lineage (NCBI taxonomy): Eukaryota > Metazoa > Arthropoda > Insecta > Diptera > Tephritidae > Bactrocera > Bactrocera neohumeralis. Next base: position 16,326,667 of record NW_026089623.1, on the reverse strand, counting down.
TATGCTTGCGTTGGAGTATGAGAGAGCTTGCTGCTACACCCAAAAAAAATACAAAACTTTAGTATTAATTAATATAAAAAAAATTTGAAAGTGATTCGACAACTTTTACAACTTTTACAAAATTGTAAAATTAATGAAATTCCTTATTAATTTTTTATCAATTACAAAAAGAAAGACAATTCACGTGTCAAAAAGAAATTAAGATTCAAAAAATTTTAAATATTGAATTTATGTTGAAGTTTTCACCTAAACGGCTGTATCAAAAAACTAAAAATCAATATTTTCATGGTTTTGAACCAATTATCTAAATCTAGTTCGGAGCCGCAAAACTTTATACGAAGTAAGTCTTCAAGGTGCCAATCGCTATTTTTATTTCTAGTATTTGATTTTATTAATTTCAAAGTGGAAAACGAAACTTCGCAACAATAAGTAGTTCCAAACATTGAAAAGAGTTTCCACATTTCGTTTTTTAATTTCGGATAAAAGTTGTCGTTCAGATTTTTCCAAAACTGTTGCCCAGTTCACGAGGCAACAATAAATCACGTTGCATCTTTTCTAATTCGGATTTTAAATCTAAACTCACCACAGAAGTATTACACCCAGTAGAGTCGTTATGAATTTTAATAATATGCTTAATTTTATAAAAGTCATGAAATCGGTTATGAAAATCAGTCTGCAATATATCAAGGATTGGTTGATATTCTTGCAGCCTTGCATGGTTAGAATATTTTTCTACAATAAAGCGTGTTCTTCTTAGAACAGTGAGGTCGTTTTCTTTAAAATTATTAATAAGCAAGCTTAATTTATGGGGAAATTTTTCAATTGCTAAGACTAAATCGAATATTTGTTTATCGCGACCTTGTAAGGTCAAATTCAACTGATTAATTTGTTCACTTATGTCCACAAGAAAAGCTAGATCTAATATAAAATTTGGATCTCTAAAAGATATAAGAAGTTCTTGGGACTCTGCTGACGAATCGTTTTCTAAAAATAAGACAATTTCCCTGCGCAAATCAAAAACTCGCTTTAAACTTTTTCCTTGACTTAACCAACGAACCTCTGTAAACAGTAAGAGGTCACCATAATCTGCATCGATGTCTTTTAAAAATTTCTTGAATTTTCTATGCCTTAAAGAATTTCGGCCTCCCCTAATCCTATTTATAATTTTTACAGAAACTTGCATTGCATTGGTTATATTCAAACACTTTGCAAATAGGGCTTGTTGATGTATAATGCAGTGAAAAAAAGGGAAATTGTATCCGTTCTTGCTTAGAATTCCAGAAAGTCCTTCATTTCTACCTACTATGACTTGAGCACCATCGGTACATATGCTACTTAATTTAGTTATATCAAAGACTGCAAGGACCTTTGAATATACAGCATTATACAGAATGTTACCAGTCACATGGCCATGCATAGATACAACCGAAAGCAAGTCCACTTTTGTATCGAAGGTTTCATCTACCGTTTTTACATAAATAATTAATTGGTTCATATCGGATATATCTGTACTCTCGTCAATACATATGGAAAAATACTTGCTTTCTTGCACCCTTCGCATAGTCATATTATAAATATGTCGGCCTATTACTTCAGTGCGTCGAGTTATAGTTGTCCGTGATAAAGGTATTGAACTGATAGCAGCGAAAACTTCCTGACCTATAGTACTGAAACAATGAAAAACCTTTTGACACATATCTTTAAAAAAAACTCCGTCCTCGAATGGTCTTCCCTGCTTTGCCAGCTCTAAAGCAACAGCAAAACTAGTCTTTCGTTGAGCATAACGAACGCTTGAGTTTTCCCCCAATGAATCGTTAATGAATTGCTCATAAAACGGTTTTTTTAGTTGGCATATAAATAATTCTCTAGAAATGACCGTTACCGATTCATAAATAGAATGGTTTCCGCTATAATGCCTTTTAACATAGTACTCCCTATTTCGTTTAGTTATGTGTTTACAAACTAAACACTCAGCATTACCGAAAAAGTTTTCGGAAAACAAAAACTTGTTTTCCCACTAAATATTAAACATAGTAAAATTGTTAATCAGCGCGCACATACAAATTACATGCGTAGCAGTCAACAGTCGTTGATCAAGTGATTTTCAAATGCACATTAATTTTCCACAATGTATAGAGAGCGCTTGACTAATACGTGTGAGCGAATCTGTGAGAGAGCAATAAAGTCGGCCGCCCGCGGGCTAGGTAAAGCGCTTCACTGATGTAAATGCATTATGTATATACATAATGACCATGACCTGGTCAGGTGTTAAAAAAAAGGAGAACAATTAATGAGATAACGAGAAACTGACGATTATTTTTAACAGCTTTTCCCAGAAAACTAGTTTTCGCACTTTAGTCCCCTTTTTGACCAGGGGGGTTACTCTGTAATGCTATACGAATATGAAAATGTTCGCATCTTCAAATTTGGTACTCTGTAATTTGACAATCGCAGTAAATTTTGAAATTTTCGAATTTAGTTTTTCCCTTTCGCATTAGCGGTACTCTGCTTTGCTAAAGCAATTGTCAAACATGCGTTATATTCGTAATTTTTGTGCTACAAGTATAAAGAAGTCGCATTGCTTGAAAATGTAAGTTTCAAATATAAATTAGTTGTTTTAATTGCTACTAAAATATATAACGCCGTGCATATGAACTATTTTGCACAAATTTACAGGGAAGCACCGAAAATAAAACAACAAACTCAACCAAAGCAATTTGAAATTCTCGTGGATTTCATGAAGGCGCATCCCGATTTATCGAAAGGATCACTAAAAACACCAGACGCCAAAAATACCTCCAATAATTTATGGAAAAATTTAGTTTTCTATTTAAACGCAGCTGTGCCACCATTGCGCGACATTGCGGGGTGGAAAAAGGTAATTCCAATAATTGCACAGATAAATTATAAATGTGATTAAATGTAATCAATTAAAGGTTTGGGCAGACTATAAGATTCACTTAAAGGCAAAAATGCGACGAAACAAAAATAATATTTCGAGAACTGGAGGTGGTCCCTCACTTTTCATACCCTTATCACAGTTAGAGCAACAAGTGAGTGAGTTATTGTCAATAGAGGAATCAATAAATGGAATGAGTGGTACCTTGTCATTCGGTGCAGCTACAAGCAGCATGTCGGAGGTAAATGCAGACCCTACCGAACCAAATACACAAAACAGGGAACTACCACAATGTTCCAAAGCGGCATGCACACCTCACAAAAAACAGCAGACTCCTCTTAATACACAAGAAAATGAACTACCACATTGTTCAAATGTGACGTACCCACCGCGCAAAAAGCAGCAGACTCTGCTTGAAAATCAAGTCGAAAACCAAACTATTTTCCACAATAACTCGATTAAAGTGTTAAACGATATAAATTTTAATATAAAAAACATTTTTAAAACATTGAAAAAAGAAATAAATTAGAAAAACGGAGACTAACCTTTGAAAAGGAAAAATTTCTATATAAACAAAAAATTGATGAACAAAAATTGAGAAACTGGAAAATGTAAGTTAAATAACTATGTATATAACTGCGAGAAACAGAATTAAAAACTACAAATTTAATCTGTAATTATTTAAATTTAATTTTCGTTATTACAATGAAATAAAAGACTGGATTTATTAATTTGCAAATAGTTCGTTTTAATTAAGTTGAGTTACGAGCATTTATCATATTTGTTTTAATATCGTCCCTAATGTTTCTAGCAATAGTTTATACTTTGACATTTTTGGAAGTAATGCCAACTATTACATAAAAAGAAAAAAAAGCAAAGGTGAACAACATTGTTAGTGATGCGTAAGCAATACAGAGTATCAATTGCCTATCGCATCGCATTGGGCTTTCGAATCGCATTGTCTTTCGCATCGCTTTACAGAGTAAGCCCCCAGGTCACATATAAATAGATATTTATATTTAGTAGAATTTCGGCTTTGCTGATAAATAAGCATGTTCAATGATATTTGAACATATTGTGTGAGTGAAACAAGAGACCGACTTCAGTCTATGGTATAGTGTGGCATTTCACTCACCAATAAAGGCGCGGCAAATTTTAAGAATCTTAGATTGGTAATGCTAAGCATATATCAGGATTAAACTTTAATAATAAAAATAAATGTTTATTTTCTTAAAAATTTTTTAGATTTTTAATGGAAGTACAGTTTGAAACACAATAATTGATCAGTTATCGAGCGGGATGAAAAATGATTAAATTACTAAAATGGCTGTATAAAAATAGGAGTTCGTGATAAAAAAGTAAAACTTTAGGGTTGTATGTATTTTTTAATGCCATATTATAAAACTCAAACAAAAAATTTCGCCCAAAAATTAAAACAAAATTTTAAAGGTGATCAACTCTTATCGCTTATGGGTATGGAAAATAGATAGTAGCCGATTCTCAGACCTACTGTATACGCATATAAAATTTGGTAAAAATCGGTAAGGCTGTTTCGGAGCAGTACGGTAACTTACATTGTGACATGGAAATTTTATATATTAGATAAAATTAAAAAAAAAAGATTCAGTTTTTAGCTCTCCCGTTTTCTCATTAAACACTTATTTATATGGGTATACATGGTTATATTTGTTGAAAAATCTGGCAACCACGAATGGCCATAGTTTTCCCCTTACATCAACAACGTTTTTCGGTTACGTTTAAGATTTTTGTAATTCATTTTTTTAGTTCTTAATAAACTACTGATGTGAACGGTCATATGAACTTTTCCCAAAGTATTTTATTCTTTCCGGCACACTGCGGTAAAAGTAAGTTTTGTGGGTCCAGGACCTACGTCGGAATATTAAAAACTATATAATTCGATTTTGCGTGCGTCACGTAAAGTGTTCGTCACTTTAAAGTAAAATACAATATGAGTTCCCTATATCAAATAGAAAAGTTGGACGCAGATATTTGGACTGTGGTTAGTGGTGATTTTGCTAAGCCAGAGGATGCGCTATATAATATAAACGGCTACTCAGCCTTAGTATGACTGAAGGTGTGTCAATGGTTCAACATATATAGGAGCTTGTTAGCGTTTCAGACAAGTTAGCAGAGCTAGATATCATGTTAAGTGATGAGCTGCTGGTTATCATTCTGTTATCCAGCTTTTCGAGAAATTTCGAAAATTTCGTCATTGCGATGGAGACGCGTGATTCATTCCCAACGTTTGAAGTAATAAAAGTGAAGCTATTGGAAGAGTACGACAGACAATCTCAAAAGGAAAAGTAAAGCATCGGAGTAGCTAGTCAGCAAGCTTTTCTCTCATATTCCAAAGGGGAACATAATACATCGAAGAAACAGTTCAGCGGAAAGTGTTTCAACTGTGGCAAGTGTGGGCATATGGCTTCAAGATGTAAAGCGCCGAAAAAGGACCAAAACACTGTTTATAATGAGAAGCAGGGCTCTCATTTACTACTCCGTAGCAGCAAAATTTCTAAAATTATTGCTATGCTATCGCTACCGCTCTCACTTTGTCGGGAGCCACAGCATAGCCTCAGCATAACAATGTAAAGTATGTGCTCTACTCTGCTCCGAGTTTTGTTAGGTAAAAAACTATAGCTGGAGCGGGAGCAAAAAATTAAATTCTGCGCTATGCTCTGGCGTAGCGGTAGCAAAAAATTGGGAGCGGTAGCACAGCAGAGCTAATGAAAATTTTCATGTGCTACAGCTCCCGCATGTGTTTGTCGTTTTTTTTTCTTTTTTGCTATTTTCTGTTATAATATTTGAATTAATTGAATAATTCAAACAAAAAAATGTTATGCAAATCATTTTGGCACTTGTTGCGTCAAGTGACTTTATAAATCTATAATCAAATATTTTAAGAAATATATTAATAAAGTGAATTAGATAATAATTGAATAAATTATAAAATTTTTTTTTATTATGTAAAATATTTACCATTTTTATATTACCAAGAACATCATCTATTTCAAATGTATTACAATACTCAATTACTATCAATTTTCGAAATTAATTTTAACTACATATACTTTCCCGTGACGAAATTTCCTTGGAAATACCCCCAAAAAAAATTCCCTGAAAATTTTAGCTCTACATATTAACATTAAGAACTGGACCGAGGCATGTAAAAATTTTCCATAGAAAATACACTACAATCTTGGTTTTTTATCCTTAAATTCCTACAGATCAGAGGTATTTTATGGCATCGCTTTGACTTTAGACGCTGTAACTCTTGTTAGTAATACAAAAAAAATGCGAATTTCGTGGAAAAGTCAGGTTTATATACCTCGCCTTTATCTTTTGGAATACACGTGGTTAATATTCATCTACTGATTACCAGTACCAGTTTTAATCCATTGCACTGCGTATTTGCTCTATTCTATTCTACCATTCCCAATATTTAGTAATTTTAACATTTTTTAGGAAGAATCAGTTTGAAATTGTACGCATATACACACTTCAATGTATATTGCGAATCGAAAAGATTTCTGTATATCTAAAATTATAATAAACCTTTTTATCAACACTCCATTTATTCCGCTATATCTTTATGTTAGATATCCCGTTTGGTTTGTTATGAATGCATTTGCGTCCTTGACTAATAATCTAGCAAAGTATCCGCAGTGCCTTGACGATGAAAATTTCAATGCCATTTTTTGTTGTGATATTAAATATATCGACGGGTTCGTCTTAAAAGAAAACTACCTGGTTAAGGAGCAAAATCAGTATAACCCATATACTAAGCATGTTTGGATATGAAAAATTTTACTTATTTCTTTCTATTTTTGAATTACTAAAATTTTCAAATGATTCTTACTTAAATTTTGAACAAATGCTTATGATTTGAAATATAATTTTTGTATTTATGAGTTGTATTGAATTTTAGCATAAAAAGATAAAATGTATCCTATGTCCTTACCCTGCTTCTAAGCTACCTCCCAATCACAATGAGCAAATCTGCTAGTGGTGTCAAATTTATGCTGCTGCAAAGTCTAGAGTGTCTCCGCTGAAGACCAAGTCTCTTTGGCAACCCGATCTCTCGGCAGAACATCTTCTTGCAAAATTATGGTCACGAGTAGCGCCAATGTTGAGTCGACGATTCGGGAAAATTACATTTTGTATAGACTCTAAAATCGTATTGGATTGGATCTTCATTATAAACCTTTGTTGCAAATAGAGTGTCCGAAGAATTGACTGAGAATGTACATGTTCCAACAACACAAAATCCTGCGGATCAAGTGTCTCGGGGTTGCACCGTGGACAAATTGAATAATTCGATATGGTTTGATGGTCCACAGTTCCTCCTGGAAGACCCCGCTTGATGGCCAATTAACACTCACTTCCAGCTATCATAAAAAACATAATATTAGAATAGAAATAAAACGCTTTCACACTTGCTGTAAAGGTGAAAGATAACTCAATAATAGACCTGGGCCCGAATCATCGCAGTCGTGAGCGAGCGAGTAATCGTATTGAGTGAAATTTCGTAATATGTCAAATGTCCGGATCGCCACACTCGATACGAAACGAATAGAAATTGTATGAAATTACTTCCCTTTATGAATAAAGTTTATGTCCAGCTCTCAATAAATGTAAAGCTTGATAAAGGTTTTTCTTGTAACCGCACAATTCTTCTTCTTAAATAATATTCTATACAATATTTCGATACCGCTAAATATGTACATACATAATTCCGCTTTGTATTAATTCATATATACATACATATATATGTTATGTACTTCTAACAGTTCATAAAACTAAGTACCTACTTAACGCTAATGCTTCTTCATATATAATTTAGTTATTAAAAGAGAAATGTAAAAATAGCTGCATTTGCAATATGCTGCTTACTTTTAGCTTAGTACATGCTAAAGAGGACTAACTAATGTGCACAAGCAAACATACGTGTAATTGCGTGAGTGAAACATAGCGTTAGCAAAGTGTACAGAGCAAACGCAAGCAAACACAATGCAAATACAATGACTTCTAAGGTATCTCAAACAGGTAGTAGTGCTAGCTTGTGAATTGGTCGCCGAATGATACCCTTCGTTGTTCGAATGTCCACCACACGTATTTTAGAGTCCTTTCCTGGAATACAGTTTATAACCCTTTCAATATGCCATTTTTGTGGTGCTAAGTTTTCCTCATGGATGATAACCATTGAGTTGTTGTTGTTGTTTGGCTGTTCCGAAAACCACTTTGATCGTATTTGAAGTTCGTTGATATAATCATTTGACCACCTGTTCCAAAACGTCTGTTTAATGCTTGTGACTTGATTCCATCTGTTTAAGCTGCTTATTTCAGTTGACAATCTTCGCTCTGGGAGTGCCCTTAGTGCGCTACCAATAATAAAATGCCCCGGAGTTAATGCTTCATAATCGTTTGGATTCGATGACAATGGTGTTAGTGACCGAGAATTTAACACAGCTTCTATCTCCACCAGCACTGTTGTTAGTTCCTCAGCTGCGAGTCTTGCATGTTTGCTGGTACAGTTCAGATGACCCTTAGCCGTTTTGACTGCGGCCTCCCAAATACCGCCGAAATGAGGTGCTCTGGGAGAGATGAAATTAAAATTTACAAATTCATTAGCACAGTATTTTATAATTGCATATTTGTTTTCGGTTTTAAATAAAAATGACTTTAATTCAGCTAGTTTGCTGCCCACAAAATTTGTTGTGTTGTCACAAAAGATTTCAGAGGATAGCCACTTCCTTCCAATCATCTGCTTCAATGATGATAAGAATGGGTTCGTGGTAAGGTCTGATATAAGTTCGATGTGAACCGCCTTTGTCGCTAGACAAACAAAAATCGCTATGTACGATTTATAAGTTGTTTTACCTCGAATACGCAAATATACGTTGACTGGTCCGCAGAAGTAAATACCGCAACGCGCAAAGGGGCGAGATGGAGTCAATCGCTCGACAGTTAACTGTCCCATTAACTGATTCATCAGCTTTGGCTTGTAACGTATACAATGTGTGCACGATCTGATGATACGTCTTGCTAAATCGCGTGCATTGACTATCCAAAACAGAAGTCTTATTAGTGCTACTAGTGCCTTTGGTCCTGCATGGTAGTGTTTCCGATGTAGGTGGCGAGCGTAATGCACAACGAATTCGCATTTGCTTGGCAACAGCATTGGGTGTTTCCTTTCTTCTGGAATATCTGCTGATTCTAATCGACCTCCAACTTTGAGTATTTTAAATCCTTCGGTATACTCTAAAAAGGAATTTAAATAACGCAATGGGCCATTTGTCGTGAGATCTTTCTGTAAAAGATGAATGTCATTAGCAAAATGTATATGTTGAATGTTCCAAATTATGCAAAGTAAGGCGTGATGCAACTCTTGTGATGAGAGAGTTGATGATTCATTAAGTTTTGTATTATGTCGACAAATATTGATAAAGCGGAACATCGAAGCTATTAATCGAAGGCTGCTAGAGTAGTTACTTCGCTGATTTACGATTTCCAAAATGTAATTGGTGCTAACGATTGATTTGAATGCAGGTTTTCGCTTCTCCTTTTCGACAACTTCCATGTAGATATCATTGCAGCTGTCCTTTGGCCATTTATTTGAAGTTTCGTATAGAAACCTCGGTCCAGTGTACCATATTGCCATACTGAATCAACAAGTTCCTTTACGGTACATCCTCTAGACGCATCATCCACCGGGTTACAATGAGTTGGTACATGTCTCCAATGGGCACATTTTCCTGGATTTCCGAAATTCGATTGCCAACAAAGAAAAATATTAAAAGTTTTATGAGAAATTGTTGGTTTGATTTTTGCTAATAAACGAGCGAGGAGAACAGCGCCACAAAGTTATAATTTTGGTAACAATTGTATTTTGATGGGTGCAACTCTGGACTTAGCAGTGTGTAAGCGAATAGTAGCAGTGCCAGATCCCAAACAGACCAAACAAGGCCTAGTCACATTGATTAATGAAAGATCCGATAAGGAATTCAGAAAGTTTTTCCAAGCCCATTCAATGTTCTGTGGCACTGATTCATCCCAATCCAACTTTAGTAGCCATATTTCTTGCAACAAGATTTTTGAAGTTATAATAACAGGAACCAAAGTACCGAGTGGGTCGTAAAGTGACGATGCAACAGAGAGGATGGAACGTTTTGTAAGACGACCATTGAGTCCTAGTTTTGCTTCAAATGAAAAAATAGGACAATCAAGATTTTGGTTCCATTTTAGTCCAAGTGCGTTAGTGATGGATGAATCTACGTTTAGATCCTTTAACGAGTCGTCTTCTCTGAATCGATGATGAATAGAATGCCATTTTGTTAATTTAAACTTTCCTAATTCTAACATTTGTGTTACCTCTTGCTTTATTTGTGAAAGTTCGGTTAGACCGTCAGCACCACACAGTAAGTTCTCTACGTAAAATGATGACTTCACGATCTTTGCGCCAATTGGGAATTGTTATGAATGCTGTTCAGCTAAGTACAGCAAACTCCGTATAGCTAGATATGGTGCAGCAGCCATTCCATATGTTACAGTATTTAGTTGGTATGTCCGAATGTCCTCAGTCGGTGAACTCCTCCACAGAATGTACTGGAACTTTCGATCATCTTCGTGCATTAATACTTGCCGATACATCTTGACTATGTCCGCAGTGAGTGCAAACCTATTGAATCGGAAACGAAGAAGAAGAATAAAAACCATCTGAATATCGTTTAGTGATTTTTGGGATGTAGTTCGACAGGAGGCGTCAAATACGACTCTAAGCTTTGTTTTTGTACTTGTTGGCTTAAGAACGCAATGATGTGGTATAAAATAATGCGGTTCGCTTAGATTCGGATTCTTTACAATGCTCATATGACCCAGGCTCTCGTAGTCGTTCATAAATTCAACGTACTGTGCTCTCAATTGTGGAGATTTGGCTAATCGACGTTCTTGTGCATTGAATCGTCGCAATGCCGTAGTGTATGACTCGCCCAAACACGTCGGATCATCCTTGAAAGGGAGTTTGACAACTATTCTGCCGCAAGGTCTTCTTGACACGATTGCATTGTATAAATGATCGCAAATCTGTTGTTCATGAGTTCAAGGCTCTGGGATGGTAGTAACTTCTTCTAATTTCCACAACTTTTCCAATTAGGCATCTAAAAGTTCATTGGCTAAAAGTAAACAAGATGGTTTAGATATATTGTTACTGCCGGCGTTATAGCGTCCCGAAACGATCCAGTCTAAGAGCGTTTTTTGCAAGATGGGTAAATTAGACCCAATATAGATTTGACCTACAGATAGCAGACTAAAGAACGTTTCCGTTCCCGGCAATATGTAGATTTTCTTTGGTATATGAAATTCATCATCAGCGAGTACTATGTTTTTTGGAATACTCCATGTTGAAATGTTGATTTTCGGATCTGGTTGATAACAATATGCGATGTAATACAAAAAGTTAATGGAAGCTCGAAACCGGTGACTTGCGACTTGATGTTAGTTGAGGTTTTAAATGTAATGTTTGTTGATGACAAACCGATACTTTGAATTCCTAAGTTTCGTTTGTTTCTAGGCAGCAGCAACTTTTGCGAAAAATCATTTGTGATGAAATTGACTTGCGAACAGGAATCTAGCAGCACTATACCCAATCTCAGCTCCCCGTTGCCCAAACCTTGCACCTGTGCGATGATGAACAATTGGCTACTTGATGTCCCTCGGATAAGCAATTGATGCAAAGTCCAATTTTCTTTGCATGATCGAAACGTTGAGTTATGTTTAGCGACTTAAACCGTTCACAATCACCGTTCACAAAAACGGAATTGGCACGATATGGTAGAGCAGGAAAATGTGTAACCTTCTGGTTGACCCCTTGATTTCGGAGTGGAGTGTTTGTTAAAACCTTGAGCTGGCGAAGTACTACCATGCGTGTTGTCGAGTGACTCCAGATATTGGCAGTGTCTTTCCAAAACTGCGATGAAATCTTCCCAAGACGGCAGCGTTCTGAAATCTAGCGATTCCTTCCACCTTTTGTTGGTCTGTTCATCAGACTTCTGCAATATTAGATAAATTAGCATTGCTTGATAAATTTGCCAGTCACTACCCAGTGATGTCAAAGAACCATAAATAGCAGAAGCTTTATCAATCAAACTTCTTAGCTGAAGGCCATTTGGTTTCATAACTGCTGGTAAATCAAATAGCGAGTTTATTCTTTCCAAGAAAATTAGTGTTTTGTTGTCATAACGTACCTTCAATCGTTCTAACGCCTTTGGGTAGTTTTCATTTGTAACCTGAAACACATTTACAGTTTCCAAGGCTTGACCTTGGAGACATTTTTGTAAATGGTTGAATTTTTCAATATTTGTTAATTTGAACTCGTGATCAATTATTTGTTTGAACGAGGTAATAAAGTTTTGATTATTCGAATACTTGCCATCAAACGTAGGAAGCTTAAGTGGTGGAAGTTTTGAAGTTGATTGTACCACGCAAGTTGCATCCGAAAATGAAACGTTGTTATCTTCTGCCAGTTACGATTGGATAACCAATTTAGTTGTTATGTAAAGTTCTTCCAGGTCAGCACGTCCTCCGTCCTCAGCATCCAATCTTTCGATGTCCGTTTGAATTGAAAGAATCTGCTTGAAGTATGACTCCAGGATGCCTAAACGACATTTGTATTCCGCCACTGAAAGAACCTTTCCACCTGGTCGGAAGATAACATCGATGATATTTTTAATACGTGTGATATTTTTCTTGGTGCTGGTGCGTTGTTGTTTTAGTTCGTCCAAAGAAATTGTAGAACGGGATTCTATCTACATATGTGCTTTATATTGACCTCAAAATTATTTCAAATAATTATAGTTATCCTTCTAGTGAGTAGTTGGGTAATAAATGATTAGTTAATTTATTGCAAAATGGTATCAACGAGATTAATATTGTATATATGCGAAGCAACAAATATGCGAATATCACCTGGAGGAAGTGGTACTAGCGAAACGTAGCGGCGACAAGTAGATGTGCTGTGCTGTGTGCGAGCGATGCTGATGTACGCAATGGTAAAGATGTCCAATGGTGAAGATTCAATGACGATGATGTCCCACGATGCAGTCTAATACTGACCACCAAACTCCGAAAGATATGCGAACAACGAAACAACTTACTCGTGTGGCGGCAAAAAATTTAGGTTTATAAAGATTTTTTTATAACCGCGCAAATTTACAAAACAGCGAAAAGTATAAGCGAATTTGGAAGCAAAGGGCCAAGTAACGACATTGTAAGGTGGTCAGGTATTAGACTAACTTTATTTGCACAATTCTTCTCCTTAAATAATATTCTATACAATATTGCTTCTTCATATATAATTTAGTTATTAAAAGAGAAATGTAAAAATGGGAATGCAGCATTGCAATATGCTGCTTACATATTAAGCTTAATACATGCTAAATGGGACTAACTAATGTGCACAAACAAACATACATACGTGTAATTGCGTGAGCGAAACATAGCGTTAGCAAAGTGTACAGAGCAAACACAAGCAAACACAATGCAAATACAATTATTAACTGCATTGAGGTAAATAACTTCTAATGCTTAACCTTGAATATTAGGCAAATAAGAAGTAGAAATAGGAAAAAATATATAAGAACATATGGTTGAAGTATGCAGTGGTTTGCAATCGGTGACCCAACACTTGATATAAAAAACGCTTAAGAAATGGTGAAGAAAATTTCCTGCTGTAAATTACATTCCTTTATGAATAAAGTTTATGCCAACTCTCAATAAATGTAAAAACTTGATATAAAAAAACGCTTAAGAAATGGTCAAGAAATTTTGTATAAAACCTATCAATCTTCATCCACATTCCTTAAATCGTAATGAAAATATTTATATACTTACTTTGTTTATTTTCGCTTGCACTTTTAATGCGGATCATTCAGCTGCCAAAATTACTTGACAACAGCTCAAGAAATAATTAATGTTTTTTCTTGAGCAATTACTTAGGGCTGGATACGGTCTTTAACATGAAATTAAAATTTGATACATATCGTCCCCTCAATATAACAATAGCGTATAATTTTTTTGGGGTTTTGAGAAAATCGAGTTTAAAGTTTTTGTCAAATCAGATGTCTATTAAAACCTCAATATCGCGGTAAATAAAAATTCTTCATAGTGGATTTGTCGATGAGTACATTATACCGTTTCTTGTCTTTAAATTTACTAAGTTTCTTTATTCTACGCATCCTTTAAGACCATAATTATGTTATTCAAAGCGCAAGTCGTCCATATAGGCCATTTATTTTTTAAGGAATTCGTATGATGTATCTGATACACTATTTTATTTTGTATGGTATACGCTGTTTTATTCAATAATTTTACGGTATTTTTATTAAAATATTTGATCTCAAAAATATCAATTTGTAACATTATAAAACAGTAATTAATTCATAGTTTTGTTAATTCAGTGGCATTTATTCATTACTTTCCAATTTGGGTTATTATAAACCAAAAATTATGACAAGTGAAGGTATACATTGCGTAAATCAAAAATAACTAGAAATTCGTCTTCATTCTCTTCCTCTGCTACATCTGGCTCATCTAAACAATTTCGCTTGTTTCCACCTCGTAAATTAAAAAAAATGACTGCGAGCCACGAGGAATTACACTCTTTTTGCACAAATTTTAAAGATCATGCAGCTTTCGATTACAAATTGGCAGCTCTTTATTGTATTTGCCAGTAAACGAAAAGTTGAACACCTCTTTTTGAGGTATCTCTATGACCGGCAATCCCACATCGAAATCAAACTCATCAGTCTTTGGAGCAATTTCCACAACGACTGGTGGTTTCGTGTCACAGCCTGTTGATATTTACCTTACTTACTTCACTTACATTATATAAAAGACGATACTCACTCAGATGTTTAAAATACATATTTTTAATGAACAAACTTACTCTGCGAAATGAATTTTCAAGCTGAAATTTCAAATGACTACAATATTTCCTTGGCATTCATGTAGTCAAAATAACGTAAAAATCGAATCGGCTACTACTCTTGTAAATTTCTGATAAAACTTTCGAATTTGTATTGAAAGTAAAACAGCTTATGTGGATTATAGAATGCGCATACACTATTATTCTTTTAACAACTTTGCAGAAGCAATTTCAAGCAAAACAGCGCATATGAGCATATACACTTATTGAAGGAAATTTTTGAACATGAAATTATACACCATTATTTCCAATGACATTTTGACCCACTTTGTGGAAGTAGAATTTGACGAAATTTTGACCAGACATAGAATCAATGATGGAGATTCTAAATATGCAATAAAAAAATAATGGCGTATGAGCACATACGCTATTGTTATATTGGGGGGACGATATGTACTTTTATATAGGTATTTATTAAATTGAGTTTTTGCAGGCAAAAACCCAACGTGAAACGTGAAACCCAAAGTGTTTTTTTTTTACAAGTTAATCTATTTAAATCATGCTTGGCGACTTTAAAGAAGGTATCTTTGGCACTACGGTCGGTAAATTCAGCCTACAAGACGAAACATCCCCAAATAGGTTGAGGCTGATTGACTTCGCCGGGGCCCGAAATATGGTTATCTGTAGTACTAGATTCCAGCATAAGAAGATTCATCAAGCTACCTGGCTGTCTCCGGATCGAAAAGCCACCAACCGGATCGATCATATTGTGATAGACGGAAGACACGTCTCCAGTGTTCTAAACGTGCATACGCTCCGAGGTCCTAGCATCGACTCGGACCTCTATCTTGTTGCAGCCAAGATTCGCACC
This sequence comes from Bactrocera neohumeralis, assembly GCF_024586455.1. Classification (NCBI taxonomy): domain Eukaryota; kingdom Metazoa; phylum Arthropoda; class Insecta; order Diptera; family Tephritidae; genus Bactrocera; species Bactrocera neohumeralis. The sequence continues at coordinate 16,310,959 of NW_026089623.1, read as the reverse complement.
CGCCTCTGTGCAGCAAAAAAACGCACGCCAACAAACACAAGGAAGGTTCGACGTCGAGAAGCTGCAATCACAACAAACAGCCGAACGATTTTCTACTCGGCTTGCACTCCTGCTCTCTGAGAGCACTCGTCAACAACACGGTATTAGGGAACTGTGGGCGGCATTTCAAACTCCTTACGTACAGCTGCAACTGAAACCATTGGTTTACGTGTAGCAGCGGAGAGAAAACAGGCTGCCTACCTCGCAACGTTACGATCGACCACAACACGTGCAGGATGGGATAGATACCGAGATTTGAAGAGGGAAGCGAGACGCATTTGCAGACAATAAAAGAAAGAGGCCGAAATGCGTGAGTACGAAGAGCATGACAAGCTGGCCGACAGGGGTAATGCCCGAAAATTCTACGAAAAAATGCGGAGACTGAGCAGATATTCACCATTCGTCCAATTTTGGAGACCCGTGAAAACACGATCGACACACACCACCTCTTCGTCGATTTCAAAGCTGCTTTCACAGCACGAAAAGGAGCTGCCTTTATGCCGCGATGTCTGAATTTGGTATCCCCTCAAAACTAATACGGGTGTGTAAGCTGACGTTGAGCAACACCAATAGCTTCGTCAGAAACGGGAAGGACCTCTCCGAGCCGTTCGATACCAAACGAGGTTTCAGACAAGGCGATTCCTTATCGTGCGACTTCTTCAACCTGCTTCTGGAGAAAATAGTTCCAGCTGCAGAACTTAATCGAGTAGGTACAATCTTTTACAAGGGTGTACAGCTGCAAGCGTATGCCGATGATATTGATATCAACGGCCTCAACACCCGCGCCGTTAGTTCTGCTTTCTCCAGACTGGACAAGGAAGCAAAACAACTGGGTCTGGCAGTGAACGAGGGCAAGACGAAATATCTCCTGTCATCAAATAAACAGTCGTCGCACTCGCGACTTGGCGCGACATTGCTGACAGTCATAACTTTGAAGTCGTAAATAATTTCGTCTATCTTGGAACCAGCGTAAACACCACCAACAATGTCAGCCTAGAAATCCAACGCAGGATAACTCTTGCCAACAGGTGCTACTTCGGACTTAGTAGGCAATTGAGAAGCAAAGTCTGCTCTCGACAAACAAAAACCAAACTCTACGCTGGCTAGGTCATGTTGTCCGGATGGACGAAAACACTCCAGCTCTGAAAGTATTCGACACAGTACCTGCCGGGGGAAGCAGAGGAAGAGGAAGACCTCCACTCCGTTGGAAGGACCAATGGAGAAGGACCTGGCTTCGCTTGGAATATCCAATTGGCGCCATGTAGCGAAAAGAAGAAACGACTGGCGCGCTGTTGTTAACTCGGCTATAATCGCGTAAGCGGTGTCTACGCCAATTAAGAAGAAGAAGACTCTAATTCATATGAAGAACATTTTGAATACATATTTTATTTTAATAAGTATATTTTCAATAAAAACTGGAACTTGAAATTAACATATCGTAAACACTGATGGTTATTTATGAACTTTTATTTAAAACATTGAGCTAATGAGTTTTAATCTGCAACTTCACAGCATTTATTTGCATATCTGCTTAATGTGCCTCTTCTTTTATTTGCAGCGATATCTCCTTTAAAGCAATTAGTTTCTCAAATTTTTTATTAATACATATGTGTTTGCGTTACTTCATATGCGCGTAAATTGAATTTTTAAAGAGAAAGCTTTTTGCTTTCGACGGTGGGCTTCGTTTTATTTGATTTTGTACCACTCCATCTGGTATATGGTGTAGGATCTTCCGCATCTTCCTCGCTGTTAATGATCATCTTTACCAACTCATTTAAACCTTCTTTTGGCACTACATTTCAAAAGATTTAAGTGTTGTCAACCCTTCTACTGCAACATCTGTCCCCGTAGCTTGGAGCAGTAGCAGACTACAGTTAAGAGCTTTTCCTTGCACGGACCACCGCTAGTCCTTTACCTCGAAACTTTGTTAAATGAAATTTTCTTTTTATATTGTGCTTTTGATTAGAAAATTCCTATTTGTGTATTTAATTATTATTTTTAATCATTTATTATTTTATTTATTTAATTATTGTTATTTATTGATGTTACTATTCGCCAGGAATTAGCATCTTTCATCGGTATCCCAGTAGCGTTAACTTTTAGCATCAATGGATCCCATAGCTTAGAAAAATGACATACATTCTGCCTCCGATTGTTTGTTACTGATTTGTTTAAAACTTTTTGTTTTTAATTTCTACTATAACATTTCTCAAATAGGTAACGAGTAACATTTCGATTCTTTCGTACAAACGAGAACACGGTATCGACTGAGATAATTTCACATTTCGGAAGTGCGTATTCGATAACGAGTACAACGATCTGAAAACAAAAAATAAACATGAATTTCGCTCGTTAACGAGTGCCGCGATTTGGGACCTGGTCGAAAAATCAAAAGCTGCTTTGTGTATTACGATGGAAGAGACGACCAAAAATGTCTAATATGGAAAAGGTTCTGACAACAGAAGAGTTAAAATTGAGTTTTTTTTTTAATTTTCCAGGAGATTCAAAATTGACTAAAGGCACGATGTTTCCTGCAAACTCAGCCCGTTCTTGCATGAGTCGCTTTCATTCAAATTAATCCGTATAGGAGGTCGCCTATTAAATGCACCCATACGATTCCAAATTCCCATTATAACTAAATACATATTTCGTTATAACTTATTTACGATTCCTGCACCACGCTGGTGCAAAAGCATTGGTTGCACTTCTTCGAGAATACATACATATGTCTAATTAATACCAGAAAAGCTTGCAGTAAAACCGTAAGAAACTGTACACTTTGCCTTCATTACAAGCCGAAGTTACAAACCCAAAAAATGTGAAATTGGCAGTTCTTCTTCAGACTTCCAGCGTTACAACCTTTTTCTCTAGAAGACATAGATTTTTAAGGTCCAATTTATGTGACTTTTAAAATACATCGACCACGACCCGTGAAACCTTATATAGTAGTTTTCGTTTGCTTCACTTCAAATTTTTCTATTTTCGCCCTAAAAAGGTTCATTAGTCCCCGAGGGATGCCAGAGAAAATATTCAGCGACAACGCAATCAATTTCGTCGGCGTCCACCGTAAGCTGCGCGAGCTGAAGGAGGCCTTTCTAGCGCAAGTCCCAGAACTGATGGTATTCGCCGTCGAAGAAGGATTCAGTTTCGGCTTTATAACACCCATGGCGCCACACTACGGCGGCGGTGAAATCTGCCAAGCATCTGGTCGTTCGCGCACTCGGTAACGCTGTACTTACAACGGAAGAGCTGTCTACATTACCTGCCGAAGTGGAAGCCATTCTGATTTCCCGTCTCCTAGTAGCGTTGAGCCAGGACTCTAAGGACGAAGAAGTCCAGCACACCTTTTAATCGGTTTCCCCTTGCAAGCACTGTCACCAACACAAGTGCCAATGGACCCAATTTTTTGCTGCGAGAGATGGTTTGCTGTCTCAAACAATAATTTTGGCAATAGTGGTTCAAAATATACTGATATGGCTACGCCCCAAATACAATCTGCAGCCCGGAGATCTCGTCCTCATTCACGAAGACAACATACCACCGCAGCAGTGATTACTAGGGCGAGTCGTCGCAACCGTAGAAGACAACATACCACCGCAGCAGTGATTTCTAGGACGAGTCGTCGCAACCGTAGAAGGACAAGGCGGCAGGTTACGAGTGGTAGAATAGGCGGTCACAGTTAAGCGCCTTAAGAAAGACTAAGAAGGTATCGAAGCCAAGGAAATATCTTAATCGGAATTTTATTCTGACACTGACTGACAAATTCGGGATAAGATTTGTTAGAAAAACGTAAATTATTATACGTAATGTATGGGAGTTGGAGTAGTATCAACACGATTTTATCTAATAATTATCATGCCAAATGTTCCCTGGGTTTCATAAGGTACCGCACTTACAATCACCAATCATATGAAGCAAAGTCAGCCGGATGGTTGTAATGGTTATATGGGGGCTTGGTCAAGTTTTTCGTCCAATTGTATCTATTTTAGGCACAAAAATATGCTGTTATAAACAAAACATATTCTGTAATTTTCGTTGTGATAACTCAAATATTGGCCCATATATCTGGCATTGTGTTAGGTATTGGCTAATGGAAGATTGACCCCATTCAACCCATTTTTGATAAACAGAATAACTATTGTGAGGAAAGGATTCTGGATTGTATATCTCATACATTGACCGATATTTTCGGTCAAAGCTATATTATAGATACTGGTGCCCACATATTCGATAGTTTTGGTTGGATTTGGGCAATTTGTGGACATTCTTTAAAGGAATTACTATCGAAATTTTGAATTTTTTTTATAAAAAGGGAAGAATGCCACGCAAGCCACCAATGAAATTTGTGAAGCTTACGGAGACTATGCTGTATCAGTTCATGTATTATAGCACTACTATGGTTCGCTCGCTTCCGTTCTGAAAATTTCGAAATTTCGGTTTACACTGATGAGTTTATATGATGAAGTTATACACTGATGGAATAATGTCTCTAGCGAGAAAATGGCAATACGTCGTCGACCAAAATGATACATATTTTTTATATATTTATTATTATAAATATAAAAAAAATATGTTGAAGTTTGATTAGAAATACGAAAAGACTTTTTCGACTACCCAATATTTTACATAATCACCTTAATACGAGTATGTTATAAGTTTACAAAATGAATTAAACTTCTCTTCTTTTTTTGCAAATACATGAATACTTACGTTACAACTATTTTACACTAATAGCTTAAGGTTTCAGCTAATTTACATATGAAATTGAATAATGAATTCAATTGTATTTACACCGCAGCACAGTGGTCGGCCTTGTATGGAATCAGCGGCTAAAAATACTTCCACTGCCTAAATAAAAATGAAACTTTTGCTAAAGCTTTTTAAAATCTCCCTCTCCCGTTTCCCACTTCGACACCCCCCGGTGGTAACAAATTTTAATTAATTATATTAAATTAAAAAAGTAATTTTTTGAATCTTAGTCAACTAAATCAAAAACTGATTTCAATAAAATTTATTTACTTTTGCATGATAGTTTTTTTGACTGGTGATAAAAGGATCTAAGCTCAATAGCATTCGGTTTAGCAAGTCCTCATTTGAATTTGATCCATTAGTTCTTTCGTATATGATGGAGTCGATATATCTTAACGTCCTTATTGCTTGACTCAGCTCTCAGCTCTTATGAGAACTCTCCAATTGAAACTGGTGCATATTGAATTAAAATTTTACGGACTGACGAAGAAAGATAATACCAGAAATATTTTGAAGTTAATTCCTTTGCAGGATCTAGCGCAAATCTAGTGCATTGAGGGTTTATTAAATAATATTAATAATGATAATTATAGCAAGTAGACGAAGGTCGGTCTGCAGCTTTTCCAAATTTGTTTGTGCTCTTCATCATTTTGCGATTTTATTATCAGTTATACAGGGACATATGCCGTGACAAATAAATTATTGTCCTCCAAATTATTATTTTCAAATTTCTGCTTACATTCGCTCTGACCAGAATTGCCATCAAAGCCACATATTTCTATTGATAATAGGTAATTAGAGGACTCATTCCGTTCATTAATTACATTTGTGACGCAATGTGGCTCAATAATTTTTTTATCTCAACTTCAAGATCAGATCCTGAGACCTTTATTTGCTCAGGATAACCGATTTTCCTTTAAAATGTCATCACAGCTGGGTAAAAAGTTAATATCAAGTTTTTTGCTAACGAAGCTTCTAATAAGTAGATACTGAAGCTTTATTAAATTTGCTTCGGTGATAAGTGATATTACTTCACAAATTTTCTAAACACCAAAATTCAAATATTATATGTATGTATAGAGGCTTGAAAGTTTACACCCATATGATGCGCCTAAATAAAAGTACGTTTAAAACAAAGATTTGATAAAAGAGAGAAAATGATAAAATGAAAACCAAAGCTCAAATATGTACATATATGTATGACGAAAAAAAAAACATAAAAAACAATAAAATATGCACGAAAATACATGCCCATAAATACAAAAAATTATATCGCATGCCTGGTAGAATAACATGAATAACAAAAAAAGTTGCAAAAAGTTGCAGCTGAATTCAAAAGCATAGACTTAGAAAACATTTACTGATATAAACAATTTTGATTCATTTGAGGGCGAGACAGGGATCACAACTTTTTGTATACCTTAAATCGATGTATGAAGAAAAACATACCACTCAAAAGGGCACTTATAAAACAATTGTTTTAAAATAGTAAAACAACATATTATTACATAAAAATCACTTTTTTATATAACTTATACATTTGTTATCAATTATCATTTCGATTTATGGGGATTAAACACGATTTTATATTGCAATTTAATTTATTATAAAAGATAATTTTTAAGCTATTTTCACTGCACATTCCGCGTGTTTCTATTGTCTCACTTCTCTCGCCTTTCGTAGCCCCTACGAATGGGATAGAGCAAAAGTGTATTTACCGTTAGTTTTATTGGTGTTTTAAGAAATAGCTTTGATACAAAATGTGGTAAGTTTCAAATTTTTATTTTTTTATTTTTGGCCTATGAAATCGACCAGTGTGCGCAGTCGGAATCGCACGATTTTTTTTTTCGTCGTAATTTTCGTCAAATTTTAATTAATATTACAGGCAATTGGTTATTTTAAATTTAGTGAAATCTCTCAGACCAAATAGTGACTTTCTTTCTCAAAAACGCTTGAGAATTTACATTAAATATTAACAATAGCAATAAGGAGAAAACTATATTGAAACCCAGATCACCATTCATCCAATAGAATTCGAAAGTCTTCAAATACTATCATTGGAATCACTGCAGGCACTTAAGATAAACAATACAAAATAATTAGACCAAATAAATGCAGTTTCTTCTTCGAACCGTATCGACATACATAATTTTTCTATAGGCCATTAATATGGCAATAGTTGTAATACAAAAATTTTGCATAAAACCCAAAGAAAATTGGAAAAGAGCCGACACAAATCATGAATAAAACAAACAATTTTCATAGATCGACAATTCAACAATATACCATACTTTTAACGCTTACTTGAGGACAAGTAGGAATTTGCGGAGGTAGAGTTAACACAAACAAAATTTATTTTAACATAACAATATTCATTGCAACAATGTACCAAAATTAATTGCAACACTATTAAAATTCAACCACATAAATAAAGAAGCAAATCATAAATAGTACGGCTACAAGAAGTACGAAAGCATCACCTTTTAAAGTTCTTACTGGCATAGACATGCGTGTAGGAAATTTACCGGACTTAAAAGAAATACTTGACGAATTTACTTTAGAGGAACTGAACTTAGAGAGAGACATAATTAGAGAACAAACTCAAGAAAATACTAATAAAATCCAAAGAGGAAATCGCAATAATTTTAACAAGAATCGAAAAGTAGAGAAGGAATATAAAGTAGGAGAACTGGTTGCGATAAAGAAAACACAATTCGAAAAAAACACAAAATTAAAACCTAAATATATTGGACCATACGTTATAACCGCCAAGGTAAACCACAGAAGATATGAGGTTGAGAAGGTAGGAAATGACGAAGGATCAAAAAAGACAAGTACTGGCTAAATGAGATAAGCCGCCCCCCCCTAATGCCACTACATGAATACACCACCACCACCAATACACCACACACCCAGAACCTACTGTTTAAATGAGTTAAGCATCCCCCCACTCTACCTGGGAAAAACTGGCACACCCTAGCAAGATGGCACCGTACACTTACTTCACCACAGCTGAGGGCACCAACACAACTCACCATACCTATGCACCCACTCATCAAAAAGGATGGACAGCGGGAAAGCAGATTCAATTCGTACTAAGCTATTCGACACATTCGTTTACCCACTGCGCCGTGACTTTCCTTCCCTTTTGCATCGATCTTCATCGTTCCGCCTGCGTCGACTTACATCGATACAACGCATTTCTACCTCGATTCGGCGCGATATATTTTCAAAAAAACATTGTATTGTAAATAAGCGATACCTTTAAATAAATTGTACCCTTTGATTAAATAACCTTTTTTCTTTTTAAATACTCTGGCGAATGTGAGTGCAAGTGGAATCATTTAAATTGCGTGGTTGGTACTCATCGATAAACTAATTTATTACAAAATTA